>NC_138370.1:48912063-48930633 GCF_054177405.1 Leptonychotes weddellii | reverse complement strand
ATCTTCTTGTTGGATAGACCCTTTAAGTAGGATATAGTGTCCTTCCTCATCTCTTATTCAGTCTTTGGTTTAAAATCTAATTTGTCTGATATAAGGATTGCCTCCCCAGCTTTCTTTTGGTGTCCATTAGCATGGTAAATGGTTTTCCACCCCCTCACTTTCAATCTGGAGGTGTCTTTGCATCTAAAATGAGTCTCTTGCAGACAGCATATAGATGGGTCTTGTTTTTTTACCCAATCTCATACCCTGTGTCTTTTGATTGGGGCATTTAGCCCATTTAAACTCAGGGTAACTATTGAAAGATATGAATTTAGTGCCATTGTATTGCTTATAAGGCGACTGTTACTGTATATTGTCTGTGTTCCTTTCTGGTCTATGTTCCTTTTAGGCTCTCTCTTTGCTTAGAGGACCCCTTTCAATATTTCTTGTAGGGCCGGCTTTGTGTTTGCAAATTCCTTTAGTTTTTATTTGTCCTGAAATCTTTTTCTTTCTTGGTCTACTTTCAATGATAGCCTAGCTGTATATAGTATTCTTGGCTGCATATTTTTCTCATTTAGTGCTCTGAATATATCAATCCTCAGTTTGTCTCTCAGAGTCCTCATGGTTCGTCTCCCCCTCTGGTTCCTCCCCCTTCATTTCTCCCTTCCTACTATCTTCTTTTTTTGTTTTTAACATATAATGTATTATTTGTTTGAGAGGTACAGGCAATGAGTACACTCTTAATTAAAGATAACAAATATCATCAGCATAGTAATATATCCAGTATTCTAAAAGAAACTAAAAAGATACTAGAATTCCCTTCTAATTAGCTAGTTTTCATGTTTCCCTATTGTCAAAAATAAAAGTGAAACAAAGGTGTAACTGGTTCTCATTAAGAGAGGTATCCTTTATTTCATTACTTTTCAAGTGTTTTTTAAAAGTCGTCTTCATTGAAATGTAGTTACATACAATAAAATGCACCCAATTTGATTGTACATTTTGATGTGTTTTAACAAACTTACATACTTCTATGAAGCCCATTCCTGTAATCAAAATACATTTCATATCTCTAACTTAAAAAGTACCCTTGTATTCCATCCCAAGTAATCTTTCCCCCATCACCCCAGCTCCAAGAGCCAGGCAACCACTGATATACTTTCTTTATTGTGTATTTGATTAATCTTTTCTAAAATTTTATGTAAGTGAAATCATACAATATGTATTCATTTATGTCTGGCTATCCATGTTGTCATATGTGTTAGTAGCTTATTATTTTGCTTTTCCTGAACAGTATTGCATGGTATGGACATGACACATTGTTTATCTATTTACCTGTTAGTGGACATTTAAGATGTTATGAGGATAAAGCTGCTAGGAACATTTAAATAGAAGTCTTTGTACAGGAATATTTTCATTTGTCTTGAGGAAATACCTAGGAATAGGATTGCTGGGTCATAAAGTAAGTATGTGTTCTGTATTGTTAGAAATTCCTAAACTCTTTTCCAAAGTGGCTGCCATTTTGTCCCTTGATAGCAATGTATGAGAGTTCAAGTTCTTCCACACTCTTGTCAACACAGTACAGTGTCTTTTTAATTTTGGACATTTTCTTGGATTAGTAGATATGTCATAGAATTTCACTGTAGTGTTACTTTGAATTTCCCTGATATCTAATGATACTGAGCATCCTTTTATTTGTTTGACATTTAATTAAATTTTTGGTGAAGTACATTAAAATATTTTTATCTTTCTAAAATTGAATTATTTCTCTTTTTATTGTTGAGTTGTAAGAATTATGTTCTCTGAATACAAGTCATTTATCAGATACATATCTTTCAAATATTTTTTCCCAGTCTTTGGCTTCCCATTTTAATTTCTCATGAATATATTTTAGAGACAAAAGTCTCTAATTTTGACCAAGTCCAATTTATCAATTACTTATTTCATGTTTGTGTGTGTATTTGTGTGTGTGCCTTTTGTGAGAAGAAATAACCCAGAGTCACAAATACTGTCTCCTGCTTTCTCCTAGAAATTTATTCCTTTAGTTTTTTCATTTAGATCTATGATCAATTTCAAATGAATTTTTATAATATGATGAAGTAAGTGTCAAGATTTATTTTTTTTTCATATAGATATTCAAAAATTCCAAGAACATTTGTTTAAATATTATCACTTTCCCACTGAATTGCCTTGGCATCTTGTCAAAAACCAATGGACTATATATGTACATGTTATGGACACTCTATTGTAACAATTGTCAAACTTATTCTGTGAAGGGACAGATACGAAAAATTTTAGACTTTTCAGGCCATTTAGTCTCTGTTACAACTATTTAACTCTGACATTGAAAGCAGCCATAGATAATATATAAGTAAATGGATTTTGCTGTGTTCCAATAAAGCTTCATTTACAAAACAAAACAAAACAAAACAAAACAAAACAAAACAAAACAAAACAAAAAAAACAGCATGCCAGATTCAGTCCATGGGCCATGGTTTGCTGATCCTTATGTTGTCTTTTATTGATCTCTATGTCTCTATACCCATACCACATGGTATTCATTTTCATAACTTTATTATAAACCCTGAATCAGGCCATGTTTGTTATTTAAGAGTTTTTAGTTTTTATGAACTTGCTAAATCTTATTATTAGTTATATCAGCTTTTTTTTTTTTTTTTTTTTGTAGATTTTTAGGATTTCTGTAAAGGTGATCCTGTCATTTGCAAATAATATAGTTTTATCTCCTCTTTTACATTCTCTATAATTATAGTTCTTTCTCTTACCTTATTCCACTATCTAGAACCTCCATTAAGGTGAATTGAAGGGGCAAGAACTAGCCTTTCTTGTTTGTAATTCTAGGGGTAAAAAAATCATGTCTTTTATTATTAACATTTGATGATATTGATGCCTATTGTAGATGCCTGTTTTCAGGTTGAGGAAGTTCCCTTATTTCCTAGTTTTCTGAGACAGTTTTTTATAAGTGGGTTCTGAATTTTGTTGTGTTTTTTTCAGCATCTATTAAAATAATAAAATTGATTTTCCCTTTAGACTGTTAATATGATGGATTATATTGATTGATTCAAATTCCTGGGGTATTATCAAGTGATGGATGAGGGTTCTATCAGCATTTGTATAAGTTGTTTTGAAAAATTTTAGTCATTCTAGTGTATATGCGTGTATAGTCGTATTTCACTGTAGTTTTAATTTGCATATTTCTGATGGCTAATGATGTTAAACTTTTTTTCAGGATTGTACTGGTTATTCTTATATCTTACTTTTTGAGGTGCCTATTGCATCTTTTACCATTTCTAAAAATTGGGTTGTCTTTTCACTACAGTTGTCAGTTATTATGAACACCAGTCCTCTGTTGGAAATACCTGCCACAAATATATTCTCCTAATTTATGGCTTCTCTTAATGGTTTTATAGATTGACATTTGTTTTTATTTTCATGTAGTTCAAATATCAATAGTTTTTCCTTTTAATATTAGTGCTTCCATGTCTTCTCAATGAAAATCTACCACCTGAAGTTTATAAAAATTTTCTACTATATTTCCTTCTATACTCTTATAGTTTGGTTTTATATTTTGATCTATGATCCAATTTTTTTTTTTTTTATGGGTGGTAGAGGTTGAGGTTCATTTCCCTCCTTATGGATATTCAGTTGCTCTGGCACCATTTATTGAAAAGACTTTCCTTTCCTCATTTGCTTTGGTGTTTGTCAACATTATTTGACTATATATTTGTGATACTATTTGCTGTTCTATTCCATTGATCTATTTTACCTTTCACCAATAACTGATTGTCCTGATTATTTTTAGTCAGTTTTTAAGTCAGATAATTCTTTCAACTTTGTTATTTTTCAAAATTGTTTTGTCTATCTTAGGTACTTTGATTTTCATATTTAGCTTTTAAAATTAGCTTGCTAATTTCCTCAAAAACCTTGTTCAGATTTTGGTTGGGAATTAAGTCAATCCCAAATTTGGATCAGATTTTTATTTACGTAAAATAAATCAATATTTTTAAAAAATATTTATTTAAAATAATATTTTAATATTATTGACTCTTTCAATCCATGTCCATGTTATTTCCATTTTTAAGGTCTCATTTACTTTCCCCCTCACTTTTTAAAAAAAATTATTTTTAAAAAAGTTTTTATGTTTTTATTTTTTTAGTAATCTCTACACCCAATGTGGGGCTTGAACTCATGACCCTGAGATCAAGAGTCTCATGCTCTTCTGACTGAGGCAGCTTGGGGCCCCAGGTCTCATTTACTTTAATCTCAATAGTATCTTGTAATTTTCTGTTAAGAGAGAATACACATCTTTTATTACATTTATTTCAAAATATTTCATATTTATGTGTTCAGCTGCAAATTTTAATGCTTTTATACAATTATGCATTGCTAGTTCATAGGAATATAATTTATTTTTATTTATAACTTTGTAGTCTATAACATTGATAATTGATTTATTTCTAGTTTTTTTTTTTTTGTAGATTCCTTAGGATTTTCTACATACACAATCTTGTCATCTGCAAATAAATACAGTTTTACATCTCTTTCCAATATGTATGTATTATATTTCTTTTTCTTGCCTTATCACATGGGCTAGATTCTCTATATAATAGTGAATATAAATGGTGATGACTAAAACCCTTGACTTGCCCATGATTGCAGGAGGAAAGTTCTCAATATTTTATCATTAAGTATGTTGTTAGACACCATGGGACTGTGGAACTAGTTCATCCTAGCTGCAGGATATATGGGTAAATTATCTGTAGAAAATTTAAAAATAATAAAAATACTGAATTTAAATTACTTGCCTTTTTAATTCTCATAATGTTATAGATTCTAAATAATGTCAGTGTTATGTGCTGAATTATATTTCCCTCCAAATTCATATTTTAAAATCCTAACCCGTATTACCTCAAAATGTGACCATATTTGGAGATAGGACTTTAAATGGATAATTAAGTTAAAATGGGGATATTAAAAGTGGTTCATAATCCAATCAGACTGGTGTCCTTATGGAAGAGGAAATTTGGACACACAGAGAGATTCCAGGGGTGTAAGTGTACAAAGGAAAGACCATTGAGGACACAGTGAAATGGCAGTCATCTACAAGCCAAGAACAGACTTGATTTCTTCAGAAGAAATAAAAACTGCTGACACCTTGATCTTGGACTTCTAGACTCCAGAACTGTGATAAAATAAGTATCTATTGTTTAAATAATCTTGTCAATGGTATTTTGTGATGGCAGCTCCAGCAAACTAATACAGTTAGAAATAAAATTCTCTCTCCAGAAAAAAAAAAAAAATGCTGGCCTAATTTCTAAAGAATTTCTGTGGCTAAACAGTCAAATGGGCACATTTTTATTATTAATCCCTTAATTAACACTGTATTCTACATAGTTTTAATTTGGAGAATCCCTAGTTATAGAATAGGTCCCTAAAACTGGACTCAGCTATATACATTCATTTTAATAATTTTTAATAATTTGTGATTGTTTGAAATCATTTCAGATGTAGTTCATGTTTCTAAACCCTTGGAGTTACATATTTTTGAATTTAAACAGTAGATTCAAAATAAACAGTGATAGTATGGTTATTGTAAAGTCAAAGAAAAAAACACCTGAGTCACTTAAATGCCCTCATTCTTTATGATACCCTATTTTTCTTCAGTGCAACCTTTCTTTGGGACACTAGAAAACATTTATTTGTTCTCTAGAATCTTACCTCATCAGTGGAAAATGCTGCAGAATTTAGGTCTGTATAACAGTGAAAAGATTTTCCTGATAGGATGAGGTCATTACAGAGTAACTCCTTCATGGACATGAATACACACATTCTTTGTAATTATTTAAGTGACAAAAATCATCTAAAAATTTTTAATCTGAAAATCTTTTCACTTTTTTTTCTATTTTGAAAGGACATTTTTAGTAATTATAGAATGTAGGTTGACAATATTTTCTTTCAGTACTGTAAAGAAATTGTGCCATTTTCTTGGGGCCTGCATTGTTTCTGTTGGGAAGTCACCTGTCATTTTTATATCTGTGTCATGATATGTAACAATAAAGCATATATTTTGTTTTCTGATTGATCTTGGATTTGCTCTTTATCTTTGGAGCTCAGCAGTTTGATTACTTGGCTTTTTAATTCTTATAATGTGACAGATTTTTTCTCTTGTTAATTGGTCATATTTTCTTGCTTCTTTGTATGACTCATAATTTTTAATTCTCTACTATGCATTGTACATGAAAGATCGGTGGAGACTGAAGTAAATAATATTTATGCCAGAAGTGAGCATGCCCCTTTTGTCAGAGTGTTAGTGTGGGGGATTGAGTCAAATTCGTAGTTAAGATGGGGCTGGATTTTCTGTCCACTTTTGATAGATTGTTCACCATTGGATTCAAATAATACGAAGTTAGGATGAGGATCTTCTCTTCAGTTTGGGACTAGAGTCCCTGAAGGTTTTATTGCCTACTACTTTACCCTCAGACTTCTACAGACATCATGTCTGTGCTTTAGATGGTGTATCTCTCAGCTCTCTTGCCTCTCTCCCATCTACGTGTTTCCTCTCCCTAGTATTTAGGGGGTTGTTTGAAGATTTTCTCTCATATTTTCCCTGTTCTCAGCCTATAGAAAATTTAAGTTTAGTAAATGCATATATCTTTGCATTCTCAGCTCTCTAATGGGTTTGAAATATGATTTTGTAGTTACTCAGCTGTTCTTGTTTGAGTAGTGACAATTTCTCTTCTGATTTTATTTGTTGTAGATAAAAGTGGAAGTCACAATGTAATTTTTGATGAAAAGAGCAATTTGATTTTACAATGGTTCATTTATCAAATTTTTCTTTATAGTTAGGTTATTATTACTGTTTTTGTGTTGCATTTGAGAAATCTTTGCCCCTTCCAAGGACACAAAGTTATTCACCCCTCTTTTCTTCTAAGAGTTGTATTGCTTCTTGACAATTACTTTAATGAAATCTTAATTCTCCCTGAGATTTGAGGAGAAATATATCTGCTTGAGGAATGTATATTTTGTGTTTCATTTGAGGGTGGCCCTCACTCCTTGTATGTGTTTTTCTCTTCTTACTTTCACTGGGTTTAAGAAAAAGGACCAATAATAGTGCTTTTAGTTTGCTCCTTTTATTAAGAGTTTCTTTTATTGCTAAATATTTTTAGATTATAATAATTCTCTAACATCCTTGGAATTACATGAATTCATTTGAACTAATTAAGAGTTTGACAGCACTATTCCAATTTTTATGAGAGGATTTTAAAGTGGATTTTAAAGGAATTTAAAGAGGATTACTTAATCCCAGTATAAATGTCATCAGAAACGAATAGGGTAAAGTTTTGAAAACTTAATATGTCTGTATGTATGGCTCAAAGATTTTATTGATTTTACCTCTCTAATCAGTCAAATTCCAATTACACGGTCCAGCCTAGATTCATATGAAACAATCCATCTGATTTTTGTATTACTTGGCAGATCTGCTTATTAGAAAAAAAGTAGGTCATTAGGCTATTTAAAATAAAAAGATTTTAGCCTTAATTTTTATTTTTTTTTAAAGATTTTATTTATTTATTTATTTGAGAGAGAGAATGAGAGACAGAGAGCACGAGAGGGAAGAGGACAAGAGGGGGAAGCAGACCCCCCGCTGAGCAGGGAGCCCGATGTGGGACTCGATCCCGGGACTCCAAGATCATGACCTGAGCCGAAGGCAGTCGCTTAACCAACTGAGCCACCCAGGCGCCCTAGCCTTAATTTAAGACTAATTTTTTTTTAATTTGTAGATTTATTTAAAGCTATTTTTATAGGAGATTAATGTTTTAGAGGGAAAATCTCTGTGGTAATTCATACTAATCTTTTTTATTATCTGGAATAAATAATCCTTGTGGGTGACATATATTATACATGGCTTTTATGCTGTTCAAAGGTGATTGATTAAAATTTTTTTTTCTGTAAATATAGAAGGGAAATTGTAGTAGGACCTAAATCCTTATTATCACAAAATAATTCTAAAATCTTTAAAAGTAGTTTATCTTCCTTGTGCCCCTGTTTTTTCAAACAATTACAACATAGTAATTTATAGCTAAAGTCACATAATTTTGTTTGTATAGAAAACATATTGTGTTGCAAAGACAGGGAATATAGGTCAGCCGTTTTTGCAATAATAAGTTTAATGTAGTATTTTTATATTGAAAAGAAATAAGTTTTTCTCTTTACAGAGGTATAAGTATCTCTCATAAAAATATATTAGAGTTCCATCATCCAGATTGTTCATCAGTGAGCAATAATATTTGTTCTTTCGATTAATATTTATTTAATGTACCATTTGTCCTAAGCTCTCCCAGAGATATAAATGCACATAAAAAGGTATCATATTGATGAAACAAAACAAAACAAAACAACCGAACAAACCCAATATGCGGTGCTTAGCCAGCTCAGTTGGTAGAGCATGAGACTCTTAAAAAGACAACATGCAATTTTTATGAAAAATTAAAAACTATGATCTAGCTATTAGTGCTTTCAGAATTCTAATGGGACAAGATTAGCTAAAATTAGAATTTGGAAATTGGAAATTAACCATTAATTCCCTAATTATTTTCATAAAGTTTTATAGTAGCTATGTAGTTGGAGGTAGTTGAAGGTGAGATGATATAGTAGACAGCTTTCACAGATGGTCCTCCATAATCCCCACCGTCTGGTATTTACACCCTTATTCTGAGTGTGAGCTAGGGCTAGTGACTTGCAAAGAGCATAAGGCTAAGTGATGAAATTGTACTGGTATAATTAGATTACAAAAGACTGTAACTTTGATCTTGCTGGTGTTCTCTATTTTTTCTCAGCTTGTACATTTTGATTAACAAACAAACAACACCTGCCATGTTGGAGATGCTCATGGTGTCAAAGAACTGAGAGTGGCATTTGAACAACAAATGTTGAAGAGCTTAGGCTGTCAAATCAACAGCCTATAAGGAGCTGGATCCTGCAAAGAACCACAGAGAAATCCTGAAGTACAAACTTCCCCATTTGAACCTCTAGAAGAGACTACAGCTCCAGCAACCCTTAATTGCAGCCCGTGAAATTAGTCTGAGCAGGAAACCCAGATAAGCCATTTCTGAATTGTGGAACTTCAGAAAGTACAAGATAGTAAATGTTATTTCAAAACTCCAGGTTTTGGGGTAATAGTTCCTTGTACGTCAATAGATAACTAATAGAGGTAGAAAGAGTTGGGGTCCCAAGAATGGGCATAACAGGAATGAGCAGGTTGAGGAAGAACATTTTGGATCAACAAACAGCATGAACAAAGACAAGGAAGTGGGAATTATCATTGGGCTGAAGTAGAGAAGGTATACCAGGGAATACTGAGGAAGACAAAACAGATATAAGTTGTAACAGTCTTGCAAGCTAGGACCTGGAAGACAAATTAATAATAATACAGATAGCAATAATAGCTAACATTTAATTGTAGTTAATGTAGCTAATGTTTAATTTTATTAATATATGTACTAGACGATTTGCTGAGCATTTTATGAGCATTATCTCATTTGATCATCACGATCATTCTTTGAGAAAGTGATACTACTTATTTTGCTTACAGATGTGCAAACTGGGGCTCAACTTATTTATTACGAGCAGTTTTCATCTGGAAAGATCTTAAACATAGTGCTTTTTTACTGGTGTAGTGGAACAAATATCTTAGTTCTGTATCTATTCAACTGTTATATAGGTATGTTTCAAATATGTTGATACAGTTTCATGATCACATGAATATTTCTTTTGTCAAAAATAACTGCTTAAATGACTTATGCTTTAATGATCAAGGCACAAAAATTTTACAGATTTTAAACTCTCACATTCAATTAGGTTGGCTCAATAGAAATTAAGCAATTCCTCACACTAACTTTCCATAAAGAGCTTCTTTCTATTTCTTTATATTTAACTCTAGGGATAAGTCATGATTTTTAGAAGAATAATATATGGGAAACATCTTACTCATTGTTTATCAGTGGGACTTTATTTTTCATTTGACCATAGTGACTCACTATTAAAAATTAGTGTATTTTTGGGGCGCCTGGGTGGCTCAGTTGGTTAAGCGACTGCCTTCGGTTCAGGTCATGATCCTGGAGTCCCGGGATCGAGTTCCACATTGGGCTCCCTGCTCGGCGGGGGGTCTGCTTCTCCCTCTGACCCTCTCCCCTCTCGTGCTCTCTGTCTCTCATTCTCTCTCTCAAATAAATAAATAAAATCTTTAAAAAAAAATTAGTGTATTTTTAAAAGTTTGATTGAAACCAGTGTTAAGAATCAAATGCATATGAAGAAAAATAAGAGAGGGGAGCTGAATAGTGTGTCTACTCTGCCACCTTGAGAATTCCAAGTCACAATGAGAACAAAGCTGACTTGTGAGAGAGTTGCAGAGATAAAGTTTTCTCTGCAAAATATAAGTACAGGGTTTAAAATTAGAGAAGCAGAACTCCTACGTGATACAGTAACAATTTTGGGATCAACTCAATTACAGCAAGATAAAATAATTGTGATCACTTTGAATAAGAAACTGCGAGTTCAAGAGTTAAGTTGTTATTTTTTTATATTTAAACTGATAATAAAACTGCTTGAAATTATGGCAAAAGGAGGCTATAGAGGAAGATTTTTAAAAAATCAAATGCCAACAGGGGAGATCCTCTGTTGAATTTCTAAAACAAATGCTTACTATCATCTCCTTATCAATTCACATATAATAGTAACTTGATTAAAGAAAGTTGCTCAGCATTTCAGAAATGTAAAAGATCTGTCTAGTTACTGTATAAGTTAGAGTTACCTTATTGATTATTAAGCTAGTGGTAAGGACATTAAAAGGAAAGTTGAGTTGGATTATTTATCATAGAGCTGCTGGAAGATAATATTTTAAGACTATAAAATACTCTGCGATATCTTATTTTACTATGAGCTGTTGCAAATGTATTTTTTCTTCGTTATAGAGATAAACTTGTATGAGCAAAAAGAAGCTATGAAAAAATAATATTAAGTTTTTAAAGAAACTATCAATATTTTATTCAACCTTCTCCATCATGAATATTGTACTTATTTTTTAATTGTCACTCATTACTTTTTTATTCATTTAACTAATTGATTAGTGAGGTGAAATTAAAGAGAGATATTTAAACCTTTCTTCACATGTAAAGAGAGCTGAAATTAGCATAAATATTACACAAGATCATGTGATTTGGAATAAATGTGTTCCAATGCTAAAAAAAAAAAAAAGAGAGAGGTCCTTATTCTCTGCTGTATGAAAAAATAAAATTAAAACCTCTGCTCATGAAGAGGCAATCTATCTTGTGCAAGGCCCATACAAGTGTGGAGGAACTTTATTTTTGCCCATTTCTGATACGCTTACTAAGACACTTTTGAAATTTGATGACTGACTTTTATTAGTGATGATGTTTTGGGTTGGTATTCTCTGAGAATTTTATGTCTACACACACATGCAGCACAGGGTGATAAGATTTGTACTAAACAGGAGAGAGTGCTCTTTCAGGTTGTGAGGCTGAGTGTATCCTCCCAATGACTCTGAGTTTTCTCTGGCCATCAACCTTTAATGCCAGGTGGTTTCCTAAGGCCCCTAGGGGAGAATTTCTGACACTGTAGCACCTGGAGAGAGAAAAGAAGGTTGCTGAATTGAAACTTCTTTCCAGGGATCTCAACTCATATTTACTGTATCTGGCCCCTTAGGCAAGATAAAGCTTGTAGTATGAAATATATACATTTTAATCGCAAGTCAGACATTGCCCGTCATCCAGCGATCTTTTCCTAGGAGTCCTTCCCCTGCAGCCTTCTCAAGGAGTAACTGTTTTTTCACTCCAGCCCTCATCCTTCTAGCCTGGTTCTAAAGGTGGGAGAGGTGCCTTATTGTTTTCCATTCTTGCGTCCAGACTGCTCTCTCCCTCCTCCCTAAAACTCCCAGCATTGGATTTCTTGTCATCAAAATTCATCATCCACCATTCCTAATTGTGGCTGTCATCTGCTGGTCCCAAAGTCATTCTCCCACATCGCCTTACACTTTTTTTTTTTTTTTTTTTTTTTTAGATTTTATTTATTTATTTGACAGTGAGAGAGAGAGTGCAAGCAGGGGGAATGACAGGGAAAGGAAGAAGCAGGTTCCCACTGAGCAGAGAGCCCAATGCAGAAGCAGGGCTCCTGGGATCATGATCCTGGGATCATGACCTAAGCCGAAGGCAGACGCTCAACTGACTGAGCCACCCAGGCACCCCTTCCTTATACTTTTTAATTCCTGGGTCGCTGTCCTCTCCGATAGGATTGCTGTGTTAATGCTGGGTGACTTTGAAATATATGTGGATGAATCTTGCAAAAACTTGGCCTCTCAGTTACATCAATCCTTCTTCAATTATTTTGTTCTTGTCTTATCTTCTGAAGTCAGGTACTCCTATGGTCATATATAATGGACCTTGTTGTTACCAATGACTGCAAGCCCTCCGCTGTCTAAATTTTATCCAGCCCACTCTCACTTCCACTTCCCAAGTTTCAAAGTAACTCCCACAATTATTCTGGTGCTGGCAATCATTTGGCTCCACCAAGACCACAATCCATTTATTTTACAGCTTTCTGTTGTTCTTTAACCCTTTCATGTTCTTTCTTCTCAGTGAACATAAATTCAGTGGTAATCTAGCTTAATTACTTCTTTGCATTCACCCATAAATCCATCATTTCCTCATACTCCACTGGCAAAATCCTAGCCCTACCTACTTTGTACCAGCCTTCATGTTGCAGATGGTGACTGATGAAAACCACACAGACACGTTGGGTATGCCGTGGTGACGCCTAGTGGACCCTTATGCTACCTGACACTCATAATCCATCTCCCTAAGCCATGCATTTGTCTCCTCTCTGAGACTGATACTGCAGCCCTTCTCCTTAGTCATCAAACTCCTGACTTTCCTTCCCCATATTTTCTTTCAGCCGATTACTTTAGTCCTTATTTCACTGAGATTAGAGCAACCAGACATTAAAAAACATTCCATAGATTGCCACCATCACATCTGTCACCTGATAACATCTGCAACCACACACTCTGCCTCCACACCTGTGATTACTGAAGGGTTTTTTCTTCACATCTAAGCCTGACTTTTCCAGTTGTGGCTTTTTCTTCCCCCCTCTTTTCACTCACTTCCTCTTGTTGCTCAACTATCACCTTTTTAAAAAAAAATAATTTATTTATTTATTTGACAGAGAGAGAGAGACAGCAAGAGCAGGAACACAAGCAGGGGGAGTGGGAGAGGGAGAAGCAGGCTTCCCGTGGAGCAGGGAGCCCCAGGTGGAGCCCAATCCCAGGACTCTGGGATCATGACCTGAGCCGAAGGCAGACGCTCAATGACTGAGCCACCCAGGTGCCCCTCAACTATCACCTTTGAATGATGTCCACAGTGGCAGTCCTCTTTAAAATTGCAAAATGCCTTCCCGTTCTGATAACTGATCTTCTTACTTGCTCCTATGTATTTCCACAGTACCTATCACCTTCTACATGCTATGTAATGCACTCCTTTATTGAAATTATTTTTTATTGCCTGTTCCCCCACTAGAAAGTACGCTCCCGTGAGGGCAGGGATGTTAATGTTTCATTATTGTGTCCTAACGTATAAGATTGTGCCTGGATATTGTAGGCACTAAACATTTTCCATCAAATCTACAAATTATTGTTCAAAAGGATGTAAGTAATTGAAGGTGCGAATTGTTGCAGGACTGAAATGTGTGTGGCACTTTGCTAATTTCTTAAAAGAAAATCCTTCACATCTTGCATTTTTTTCACCTAGTTTGGAAGGTTGGTAAATATTAGATTTCATGTTTTTTATTATAAATAAGAACATAATTTATACTTAAAAAATTATTTGGGCTGAGGATCTCTGCTGTGGGACACTTAAAGGATCCTCAGGAGCAACCCCTATTCAAAGCACTTATATCCTTCTCTCCTGTACCCTGACTCCCTCTGCACTTTCTTTTAGGAGAAAAGAGTTGACCTTGAAAGGCACATATATTTTCTTATAGATAAAAAGGGTATTGTGATAACCATATTCTTTGAATGAGCAATGCCTTCTAAATTATGTATTTTTTAAGGGTTTATTTATTTATTTTTAGGGTGAGAGAGAGAGTGGGGAGGAGGGACAGAGGGAGAGGGAGGGAGAGAATCCTAAGTAGACTCCCCACTGAGTGGGAGCCCAACGTGGGGCTCGACCCCAGCCAAAACCAAGAGTCAGACACTCAGTCAACTGAGTCAGGCGCCCCTTCTAGATTATATTTTTAAAAATACATAGGTGTTTTCATTTTTAAAATGGGGAATTATTGATATCCAATTTTAGACATTAAATAAAATTTAAGTACACATTTTAATTTAACCATGTATTTAGAAGAGTTACCTTATACTGCTATGGTACTATATTTCCATGTCACTACTTTTACTCTTTCTTCATTCACAGGTATGTAAAACATTTTGCAAACAATTTTAAAAAGAAAGTCTTTACAATATTATTACCTAAGAAGTCAAAACTTCATTGTAATTCAAGATTATCATCTCTTTAAAAAATATCCCCTTAAGTCTATCATTTCATTAACTCACATCAATTCAAAATACAAGCCCCCACGAGTACATTTATTCCATAACTATTTTTTCAAAATACTATTAATATTTTCTGATTATGCAGCAGAAATATGAAATGTCCCTGGAGTTGCTAAACCTACCTTAATTGATTTGTGTGTAAGGCAAGCTAAATTCAGACACGCATTCATCACAGTTGAAGTATTTCATTTTTTCTTTTTCCTCAGGCTGCAGTGTATGAAGAGTACACGTGTCACTCCAGCTTACTCACATTTGCAGGCAGCCGGCATATAGAGGATTCTCCAGCACTCATAAGGTCACGGCATCAGCACAGGGAGAAGGGACCAAAGCTGTGTGTGCTCTGCTTCAGACCCCCTCCTCCCCCCGTCCTCTCAGTGCTCTTTCCTCTCTTCTTCTGGTCACAGAGTGCCAGAAACCGTCATACTGACAGCTTCCTCCATGTCTGTGAACTGATCTAAAGCTGCATTTTCACTTTGTTCTGTGGATGGCTTTTTCAGTCTACCGCCTTTGTGTCCTCCCTGCTCACCTCCTCACCAGAAAGAATGATAAGTGAAGGATGAGAGCATGGTAATAAAATATTCTTTTCTTTCTTTATCAAAGGCAAGCAGTAGATTCACAAGGTCAGAGTTCTGAATTTTTTTCCTAAAGGACTTCAATTCAAAAGTTCCTTGAGGTGTCTGCAGTGGAATAAGTATCAGTTGGAAGGCTTTATTGCTTTGAAACTTTACATTCCTTTGTCTCCGAAAGCAGTTTTATTAAGCCAAACTTGCTGTTTACCTCAGACTTGCCACTCTATGGGGTATGAAAAAGGATTAAGCTAGACCCAATTAGATGCTGGAAGTTATTACATATTCCATTGATAAAAGTCTTCCTACTTGGTAAAAATGGGATATAAAATTTGTGAAATAAGCATATTATGGTGCTCTTCAGAAGCTAGCTCAACATCATAAGGCTTTTCAGTGCTTTTATTTCTGGTAGGTAGGGAGATGCATTAAAATACTAGGCAACTGCCCGTATTGATATAATTTGAAAGGTATCCAAACTTCTTTGTCTATAAATCTCTCCTTCCCAAAGACTCCTTAAAATTCTTGATTTGCATGATCAAGACAGTGAAGTTAGCTTTTAATATGGTGATATTATTGGGGTGCATTTAAAAATCATCAATAATTTAGCTTAAGTGTGTTGATGAGAATAACTAGCCCCGAGGGTATAAGATAGACTACTACCAATTTTCTGTGGTTAGGCTAGGAGTGGAATCAGAAAATGTGAGTCCTATAGGGACTCTGGAGAAAAGGTAGCCTCTTAGCAAGGAAGTAATGTGGTGGCCTTGAATGATTTTGAGAAGAGAATGCTCAAAATGAGTTAGAGAGGAAGCAAATACTAACTTTATATGTCCGTTGGGCAATTATTCAACTTAGCTATTTTAATGTGAGTTTAATAATCATTTTTATAATTGATTTTGTCTAAGATTCCTGTTTTAACACTTGCTGAGAGAGAGGAAGGAAGGAAAGAAGGAAGGAATTCAAATTCAAAGGGTAGCATTAGTGGGCAGAGCAAAACAGAAGGTGAATTCAGGCAGAGTCAGGAGCCAGATCCTGCAAACCTATAATAAAAAAGGCAAGATAAGCCTTTATCAAATGCAATCTGATAGTAAACAGCCCAAAGCGGGGCTCATCTGGTGGAGGATTGAGAGACTATGTGGAGGTCTCGGGATCATGGCCTCTTGAGTTCTCCCTCCTGGCTGGCTGTGTGCCCCCTGAGGCAGCACCAAGGATCCCCAGGGTTCTGTGAGATTCAGTTAAAAACCGCTAAATCAGTGAAAATTTTTCATTTTGAGATAATTTTAGATCAATTGTTTTCCTTTAAGGTCAGGGAAACACTTTTTTTCTACTGTGAACAGTGTTGTACCTCAACTTCATGAACATGTTTCTATCACTATTTTTGTGGGTTAGAATCCTAGAAGAGGGATTGTGATCCATAAAATTAATGTTATTTTATCTGTAGCTGCTAGTTATATTTAGTCAACTAAAATCCCAAAGCCTTTTGCCTGCTGCCACGTCAGTTCTCCTCCATTTGGTGTTTGCATAACTGAAATGTTGATCCTTCTCTTCCTTAAATGGAAGATTTATTACTAACAGAGCTATTGGATGATGTGGCTTGAGTATTTCACAACAATGACTCTTCCAATAGTTTCCTCCAGAATTAGGCAGAACTTTCCCTCCAGTCAGACAGTGTGGGAAAACCATGGGGCTTTCTGGTGGGGGTGGACTGACGTCACCTCATTGAAGAGAGCAGAGCTGTATACATGTTGTCTGCAATCATGCAAATCCCAATGGGCATTGTGATAGGAAGGATCACCCTCTGGATTTGACCAATCAGATAAGTGGCACCCTCTTTCCAGGCAGGAGGAGTGAATTAGGTGGCAAGGAGAGCCTGGAATGTAATTCTAATGGAGATCCCTCCACAAGGAGACCAACACTGTGATAAAGGAAGTTTCCCCCTTGCAGGCTGATCCCTAATCATTTCTCAAACATGTGACTGGAGATGGGGAGTGGAAGTAGGGTCAGCCAAAAGGAGGCATTTGTTACCAGTAAAACAGGAGAAGGGGTATTGCACTAACTGATATAAGAGGGCCTATGTTTAGGATTGCCTGACTCATATATATCTCCATAATAATATTCTGCTAGTTGTAGCTCATGTTTAGGTCTCAGATCTGCCCAGTTCTGTCTTCCCATGGGCTTTGTTTTCTCAAGTCTTGTCTGCCCTTTAGTTATCTGATACTGAGAGACAGATCTACTTCCTTTGAAATGCCCGGGATTATATATATAATGTATTCCTGAGTGTTTCTAGAGATCTAGAATTCACAAATCTTATTACTCTGTTTTTAAAAATTATGATATGTTCCCTCTCCCCTAGATTTTTGACATTTCTCTAGTTTTCTATTGTTTTCTTAAAGGTTGCTTTATCACTTTTTGATTCCACACCCTAAATGAATTTGATATGGAGCTGAACACTTGAATGCATTTAAGGCAGGATTTCCATAAAGTTAATTGACTTTATCTAGAATCTGTATGGACAATATTTACCTGTAAGTATTTTAAATCAGAATAATATGGGCACATGGCAAAATACCCATTAGTGTAGCATGAGTGGTTTTTGATAAAAAGGACTAGTCTCCTGCCTTATGCTTCCTAATCTCATTCCCACTCCCCAGAGGCAAATCTTTTCTACCACTTATGTTTTCAGTTTTTTGGTGGCCACCTTCATAACTCTAGATAATATGTTTATGCCACCATTTCTGAACTTAATCACTTTAAATACTACCTAATGGCTTCCTATTTTGAAAGAGGGAAATTTAGTTCATACCTTCGGGGCCCCATATCCTTCTTCTCTGTATTCTTAATCCTTACATTTCTTACTTTAATTCTTTTCTGGTTTACTTTTGTAACTGTAAACATAGAGCTGTATTTCTTGCTCCTATCATTTTAATCAGCAAATGATATCATTTTATATAAAAATAATTTTAGCATTATTCTTCCCTCCATATTTCCTGCCTGCTGCTTTGGCAGCTGTAATTTTACTTATTTTTCCTTTTTACATTGTCATGGTTGCCAGCATTTACATTCTGTAAATCTGTAAGTTAAGTCTTCATGTTGTATTTATGGATTGGCTATGAATGTTCAAAATTAATAAATAGCTCATATGAATTTTGACTAGGCAAAATGATGTTCATAGTTTTAATTATTTGATTTTTTTCTATATTCCAGAAGATTTTAAAAAGTTTATTGACTATTTATTGTAAAGTTTATTGACCATTTCATTTTCTTTTTTTTTTTTATTCTTATGTTAATCCCCATACATTACATCATTAGTTCTAGATGAAGTGTTCCATGATTCATTGTTTGTGCATAACACCCAGTGCTCCATGCAGAACGTGCCCTCCTCAATACCCACCACCA
>NC_138370.1:48877458-48911563 GCF_054177405.1 Leptonychotes weddellii | reverse complement strand
AGTTTGGCTATTGTGGACATTGCTGCTATAAACATTGGGGTGCACGTACCCCTTCGGATCCCTACTTTTGTATCTTTGGGGTAAATACCCAGTAGTGCAATTGCTGGATCATATGGTAGCTCTATTGACCATTTCATTTTCTAAGCATATTTTTAACCTTATAGTGTTTGTTACCTGTTCTCTGCCCATTCCTTCTGATAACATTTGATTTTTATTTTATGAATTAAATATATTCTTATATCTATTGAGTACATGAAGTAGAATTTTATTTTAAAGAGTTCTCTTTCTTGAATTACCTCTACTTCAGTGTTTTTTTCCCCAGAATTTTTTTAAAAAATGTTTTTTACCTCATTATTTCTTTTTTATGGCTTTCCTCCTATGTCTGGCCATCCTTGATCATTCACACACCTGTTTCCACTTGAGGAAACCATATACATTTGTTCTCAGGCCTCTTGTAGTCTCTCCCTGAGTGCTATTCTTAATGAACTAGGTCACCAGCGTTGGTAGGATTATCAAGCTACTGGTTTCTCAAATGCAAGTATCAGGAGGATTTCATTCTACTGTACCACCTTCCTTACAAGAAATCATCAGTCTTCCCAGCTTATGTGTTCAATTTATTAGGGATGAGCTCTCTGATGTTTTGCTTGTAGTTAAACCCTGCTGTTTGCACTCTGCATTAGGGGTAAGAAAGAGGAGTCAGGTGTTCAGATTACAGATCTTCAATTAAATCACCTGTTTCAGGCTTCGCTTTACCTCCCAGACTCATTCCTATTCTGTGAGTCCTAGCCTGGAGCGTCTCTGTTACTACACTAGATGGATTTCTCCTCTCGCCTGCAACCCTTGGAGGGTATGTGCTGGTCTGTTGCTTGCTTCCTAGGGGTTGTTTCCATCTGGCAAAACTGTCCCACCAACTTTGCTGGTCTTGGAAATTTGTGAAATGGACTTAATCCTGATGATACTGATTTTAGTTTTCTTCCTTTTATTCTTATTCCAAGTTTATTTTTATTCTTTCGTTTCAATGAGATTCGTGCTCTCTCTGCCATCTTGAACTGAGACTTAATTTGCTAATTTGTTCTAAATGTTATCAATCTTGGAAATGAAACCATTTTAAATGTGTGTTTTTAAACCTTCATTTTATTGTGAATAGTTGAAACATGTTTATTCATCATATGGACTGTGGAAATTAGAGTTTATTTTACTGACAACTTTGTGTGTGTGTGTGGAAGGTGGGAAGCAGGTGAAATGTTTAACTGAAAATTACTCTGGTGAAGCTTCTAATGGGAGATCTTGCTGAAACTTCCTGTTTACCAAGTTTTCTAGGAATCCTTCCCACTTACAGGCTCAGAGATAATTCAGACTAGACCTAATGGAATCCTGATCCATACTAGACTCAATAACGACATCCATTTTTGGAAAATCTGGGAACAGTAGCAAATTGCTGTTTTAGTTGTAGTGAAGCTGCTCATGTGAGTCTGAGAGGTACAAGGGAACGTGCCTTTATCTGTGTGGACAAAGCCTGAAAGAATGCAGCTGACTTCTGGAGAGAAATGAAAATGAGCTCTCAGACAAGAGAAGGTCCTAGTAGTGTTTATAGTTCTTGTTCTGGAAGTTCTAGTCATCCGTGAGGTTGAGTCAACTCAGGCTCTTCTTACACTTCAGCATCCTAGCCCAAGAACATCTCCTTCTCACTAAAGTACCATACATTTCTTTCACATGCAACTAAAGGTTCTGATTTTAATTCACAGTGCAGCCATCATTTCAGCCTCTCAGAAACACATGCAAGTTGACTCATAAATAATTTATTCATAAATAATTCCAACTCTGCCCTCTATATTCACGCCCTCAAGACTCAGGTATAGAGAAGATTTCACAAAATAACCAAGTGGTTTTACTACTATGAGTGACAGACATAAAGAGTGATTCTTCTCTTAGATTCACTTATCTTTTTAAAAATTTTTTTAAAGATTTTATTTATTTGACAGAGAGAGACAAAGCTAGAGAGGGAACACAAGCTGGGGGAGTGGGAGAGGGAGAAGCAGGCTTCCCACGGAGCAGGGAGCCCGAGGTGGGGCTCTATCCCCAGGGTCCTGAGCCGAAGGCAGATGCTTAACGACTGAGCCACCCAGGTGCCCCAGATTCACTTATCTTTTAATAGGACAGTAAAAAAACTTTCAAGTTATTCAGTGTAATTGAGATGTGTACTATCATCTGAAGTTTACTGAAGATGGGGATTAGAAAATAATTCAAAACTATTCTTGTATATAGTTAATAACTAGTATTTTCTTTGTTTTTTCTGGACTCAGTAGAGAAGGTGATTGGTCAATTATTTGAACTTTTCTTCAGAACTGAGCTACTCTGTTAAATCTCTTCTAAAATAATGAAATCAATTATCTGGGTTGTTGAGCAGGTGTTAGCCTGGATTCTCTAAAAATAAATCATGTCAGGGTAATCTGAATTTTTTGATGAAGTAACTAAGTTAATTTATGAAAAGGCATAATTTATCTTGATTTTAGCAATGCTTTTGATAAAGCATCTCTCAAAAAGCTTGTGAATAAGTCCCAACATACTGGCATTAGCATAGGATTGCTAAAATAGATGACTAACTGGCAAACTAGAGAAGGTAATAATACATAGACAATAATTCTTTAGGGCAGAGTTGACAAGCAGGTTTCCCATGGGCTCAGAGTTCGGGAATACTTTAAATAAGATTTATATTGCTAATTTAGCAATAGGCTCACAGTGTGCCAGCAATGCAATCTGCTGATGACTCATAGATAGTAGTCTGAGATTCCGAAGAAGATGGGCAACAGGAATGGGTAAACAAGTAGGCCCCCCAAACAAGATCAGAATCTGAATATCGAATTTCAGCTAAAGGAGCAGCTCAGTAACTGAACAGTGATACACCTGAGGTAGAGTCAGGTGGCTATGTGGATATAGGTACTATGCGTGAGATGTCCCCATTGTGTAATGGGCTGTGTTCTTTTTTTTTTTTTAAAGATTTTATTTATTTATTTGAGAGTGAGACAGAGAACCCACGTGAGAGAATGTGAGCATGAGGTTGAGAGGGAGGGCAGAGGGAAAAGCAGGCTCCCTGCTGAGTGGGGACTCCCGCCCCCCCTCCCCCGCCCCCAGGAGCAGGGCTCCATCCCAAGACCCTGGAATCTTAACCTGAGCCTAAGGCAGATGCTTAACGGACTGAGTCACCCAGGCGCCCCTTGGCTGTGTTCTGCAACTGAAAAGCTAAAGGCTGGGGATTGTTTGCAATCCTCTATTATTAGTTTAAGCACTCCCATTGTTGTGTAAAATTTCTGAGCTGCTAATTCCATCAAGTGTTTGCCCTAAGAAAACTCTGGTATCCTGTCACCTAGCCCTCTCATGAAAGACCAGCACTCCTCACTCTGCTTTGAGATGCGTGGAGATCTCTTTATTCTCAATGGTAGCATGAGATACAATGAAGCCAATCATCCTGAAAAATCAGGACTCCCCAAATAATACTCGAAGTGCTTTTCCTACTGATTGATCTCTTTGGTGGCTTCTGATATATGGTTCTCAGAAACTTTCCTGATAGGGCTGCTCCTGGCAGCAGTACTAGCTTCTCTGTTGGGAGTGACTCCCAGAATTAGTTTTCCATGGTGGCTCTTCTGTGACAAAAACCCAGCCCAATCTCTCAGTATCTCACCGCCATAATCTCTGGTGAGCTCTATCAGATCTGCAAGGGTTGATCACAACCTGTCATAGTCCTAGATCCTCTCTTTGACCGTTGAAAAGGTCCATATCAGACTTCCTCTCAACTCCTCTCTAAGGGTAACTGATAGTAACATCTGAAATTTATCCTCTAGTTTCCATTCCATGAGAAAGGTCACAGCTTTCTGAAAGAACTAAGGTTGGACAGGAGTCTTTAGCACCTTGTTACTCAGAGGGTGTTCTTCAGACCAGCAGCATTGGTATCATCTGGGATCTTGTTAGAAATGCAGAATCTTGGCCCCTTGCCACTGAAATAGAATATACATTCAAAATGATTTCCAGGTGGTATCTGGGAAGCACTGGTCTAGAGTTGTTTTAGGGACAGACTAAGAGAAAAGTGACTTTGGTGTCACATGGTTCAAGATGGACAGCACATTTTAAACTTCAGTTATGTTTTTTTCCTCTCTACCATAGTGCAAGGATTCATATAAAAGGGAATAATAAGATGCTTCAGATGACTGTATTCTCTGGTTCCTGGGGCTTAAAAATGCTCCCCACCCCTGGTATGTCTAACAGTATAAGGATGTGATTATACAGCCTAGGACATACCTGGTAGTGAAGGGGAAACTGCTGGAAACAGGACAACACTGTGGAATGTTTTTGCACAATTGCCAAGGTGCAGGACGGTCCCAACTGAGGTTGTACGGTCTTGCATATGAGCAAAGAACATGAAGTTGGTAGTCCACGTGAGTGCAAAGAATCCCCCCCGCCCAAACCCATCCCTGCCATGCTGGAGCATGTAGTGGCAGAACAAAATTGTCCTAGTTCCTCTCATTTCATTGTGTCCTCAGGGCCACAGTTTAGAGATTTGAAAGGGTAAAACCTTATTGAAAAATCAGGTTGTTTTGTAGTGAACTTTGTTCTAAATCAAGGAAAATTATGCATCTGTTTTACAAATCCTCACAAGCAATGCTATCTAACTCTTGAGTGTAATTAAGGAGTTTCAAATTGGTGAATGATACTGAAAATGACTGTAAAATTTATTCAAAAATCAGAATAACTATTTTTTTGTGAGAGAAGATTCAAAATGAATACATTTATCTCCGGAAAATTCATTTTAAAACAGGCTGAGGAGATCTGATTGCATCTAACAATTTTAGATGGCTAGTAAAAAATGACTGCATAAAAAGAGAAAAGAATAACCGTCCTGAAAGCCTGAACTGAGGGACAGTACAAGTTTCAGTTGTTTGTGTGATTGGGGTAAAGCATGGTGTCAGCTCCAAAATGTAAACCCATAAACTGGAAAAACTCTTGAAAAGTAATCTAAGTCCACATATAAGTTGCTTAAGGAGATATGAATGTGGGAATTGCATTATTGGGTATTCAAAATTGTCTCAAATTCACTCGATCTATCTACATTCTTTTTAACCCACCTATTTCTTTTCTGGGGTTTTTCTCATAAGGCAGCTGCTCCACTAGAATCCCTCTTCTGACCCTTGTTAAAAATCTCTAATAGTTAGTGCATGTTAGAATTCTTATCTTCTTTTAATTGTTTACTCCACATTAATTCATTATGACCTATATGAGTCTAGCTTCTCCTGATTTTTTTTTTTTTCTATACCTACTGCTTTGATCAGGGTAACAAAGTCTAGCTACTGAGTATGCAAACCTAGGAAATTTAGAAATTCCCTTAAAAAGGGATGAGAAGGATCCAGGATATGAATAGTAAAATAATACTTTTGGACCCTATTACAATGATACTTCAATACAGTTATTTGTTTATACTTCAAGTCCCCTTACTGGGCTCTGATTTTCTCAACACAAAGAGCTAGGTGAAATTCTTATTCTTACATACTTCATAGTCTAGCAGAGTGCAGAGTACACAGCTTATGGAAAGGGATTGCAAGAGTTTGTTGAACAAACATAGCTGGAGAAGAGGTTAGCATGCAACAATACAAGACTGAAAATACAGTTTTATGGGCATGTTTGACATCAGCTGGCAGTTTTAGCAAAAGATACAAAAAGCTGTAGACTATAACCTTCCTACCAGAAGTGTGGTCCATGGACCAGCAGCCTCAATAGCACTGTGGAGCTTGTTAGAAATGCAATCTTTTGCCCCTTCAGGTCCTAGTGAGTTAGAATGAGAATTCAGCGAGGTCTCCAGGGGATTGGTAGGCACATTTAAGTTTGAGAAGTATCACTCTAAACTGAACAAACAATAATTTTCTTCTTCGGTCAACAATGTAGAGGGATCCATCACTCTAGACATTTCATGTCTCTTATAGCACTCTTGTTACTGTTCCCTAAGATTTTATTGTACAATATGTGCTATAGTATAGAGCAAAATACCAATTGGACACTGAAGACAAAACAAAACAAAAACATGAAGGGAAGATCTGTGGACAGGTGAAGTACAGATTTGAGGTACATAGATTTCTGAGGATGGGAACTGTGTTCCCAATGAATCTCCAGGGCCTAGCAGTAAACCTGCAATGTAATTGGAGCTCAGTAAACATTTAATAAATAAATTAATAAATTTAATAAATTAATGAATTTTAATGAATGAATGAAGAAAGTCCATTGGCCTGTTATGGTGCTTTTTTTAGAAGCATTGTGCAAACTTTTTTTTTTTTTTTTTTAAGTAGTAGCCTCTCATATATTGGTTTTCATGATCAAGTAGTTTTGTTAGTTACCTTAACCTTTCTCAGTGGGTGGTTGGGAATCTTCTGTATATCCATTATATTTTCATGGCTTCGTCACTTATGTTTATTAACAGGCTGCATTTGTTCTTGCTTCTTGATTAGTAACTCCTTATTGGATTGAGGTGGCTCTGTAAGGTGTTTACCTGTTTGCTATTCATTAGCAGAGATCTTTAGGTGGAAAGGTACTTCTGTTAACCTAAAACCACAAAGATTTAGCTTTGTTTCCTAAATTTGGAAAAATATTTTGCCTCTTCTGTTTCTCTGAGGTTGCCTCACTACTTCCATTGAAACTTTGAAGCTAGAATGTGGTTTGATATGTGTGGACCAGAAATGGTAGTTGAAGCAGGTAGTGGAACACAGGAGGGGAGCTAGAGGGGACTTTCACTGCATTAATTAATGTCCTGCTGCCAGGGAGAGAAAACTGCCTGTAGGCAGGGCCCAGACATCTGCACAAAGGTGTTACAGATCAGGTTATGCTTAGAGAGTTACCTTGTTTGTGGTCTGACTTTCCTATGCTCAGCACATTTATTAAAATATTTCCGTAATGTATCCTTCTTACCTTTCCTTTTTTTCAACCCTTATCATTTGTCTCCTTACATGGGTCTTGTCCAACTTAATGTTAAGGTAAGACAGTATCTGATAAAGTTCCCAACTTTGTATAAACTTCGTAATAAGAAGTAAAGCTCACAATAAGATTTTGGTACTTGTCCAGACTTAGCAAAGGCAAATTACCAAGAAAGTTTACATTTCAATTGAGCTAATTTCTTAATAACCCAAAGTCAACTATTGTTAGTGATTAAATAAATATGAGAGATACGGAAATAGGGTCAGGCGTGAGACAGAATAAGATTTCCCCCTAGAATTTATATTGATACCAGCTGATGGACATCTGGTTGGGTGATGTCACATGAATAAACTAAGTAATCTGTTTTTTCAATCTGTTTCCTTGGTCCAAGAATTGAGGAGCAGCATCAGTTCAATGGAACTTGCTTCTAAATGACTGCTCACTTATAAAACATTCAGACAAATTTTTATTGCTATTTTTGGGAGCATTTTTCAAACTTTTATTAAAACACTTAAAGATACAGGTTAGGGAGTTTTCAAACTTGCAAGAAAGAAAGATAACTCTAAAATATAATGGTATTTTTGACCTATAATACTATCTTTCTTCATCGTATCTTAGTGTCTTCTCTTTCACACATTTTCCCCCCAAAACTTACACATTTGAGAGTTTGTGATATTGGTATTGTTTCATTTCTTCAACTTGTTGAAATAGCATTGAGCTATTACTATATTTGGACAATTATTTTAGGAGTTTTGTATCTTTAAGAAATGTCAATTTTTATTGATATGATAAGCAACAAGCCATTTATAATTTTATTAAAGAAAATTTGGGGGGCACCTGGGGGGCTCAGTTGGTTAAGCTTCTTCCTTCGGCTCAGGTCATGATCTCAGGGTCCTGGGATCAAACTCCATGTCAGGCTTCCTGCTCAGCAGGGTGTCTGCTTCTCCCTCTCCCCCTGACTCATGCTGTCTTTCTCTCTCTCTCTCAAATAAATAAATAAAATCTTTAAAAAAGAAAATTTGGATCATATAGAATGTTTCTTTGATGAATCATTAGCCTCAAAGTACACTACCCAGCAGGTTATTTGAGATCACAGAACAGAGATTTTATAGACAATATAAAAATTGCTTAAATGGCATAGTTTATTGAATCTTAAAATTTCTTCAACTTTTTCACTACTTTGTAAGTACTTTTGTAACAATGAAAAGGATGGAAATTATATAGAAGGTTGAAAATAAAAATTTAAAAAATAAAAGCAAGGACAAAGAAATTGGATAGGTTAACATACAGGTAGAAGGCTGGCTCTTGGAGTATGCAGTGTTCACGGTCTTCTTTCTCTCTCTGCCCCATGAGTCTTCCTCACTGATGGTGTGGTTACAGAAACCAGAGTGGAAGTTTGAGCAGGGAGGCCCACGAATGGAAGGTGTCCTGGGCCAGTGACCCATACTTGCCTATCACAGAAAAGCAAAGGCCTCAATACTGGGCACAGCTTAGACTATTGAATAGCTATGGGTTTTATTTATGGGTCCAGTGAAGGGCATACATGGGTCTAGAATGGGGTCCTCCTAGGAATGACCAGTATGTGCCTGTCTTAGAGGTCACAGCTGTCAGACTAGAGGTGGCCTGATCATAACTTGGTCTTTTCATCCCTTGCTATTTATATGTGATACTTTTGTTTGTTTCATTATATGTTCTATTTATGTAATCTACCTTTAATATGTTTTATAAGTTACTAACTTACCTACATTTAACATGTCTGATAAATTCTACCTGTGGCTCACCAGCTACTGGTTTGCTCATTCTCTTAACATAGTCTATGAGCTTTACTTATATTTCATAAGCTGCTAGCTTACTTACTATCTATGCTTGCTATTTCTCATGAGTTTCTTCTATCCCATTTCTTTTAATTCCACAGCAGAATGAAATTGCCTTAAAAAATCCAGCAAAGGAACAATACAATTTGCATATGGCATTTCATTGCTCATACAATTTGATTTTTTTTAATATTTGAAGGCTGTTTACTTAAGAAAATGCTATTCAAATTCTACTGCAATATAAATCATGTTAGTAAATAGTACTAATGTTAACACAGTGCTGATATTAACAGTATCAACATTAAAATGAGATTAGCATTAACATGGATGAAACACCAAGAGAGTTAGGATCAAGGGTGAAAATACTGATATTGAAAGCCCAACTGATATCAGACATATGCTGAAGAGTCACATAGCCCACTGAAATCAATTCACCTAGGTTTTTTTTTTTTTTTCCTACAATAATAGTCTATTTTTAAAACTCTTTTGTGATCTGCAGGTTTTTGTTTGCTTTAAAGGACTAAAGCAACAGGAATGTTTAAGGGATTTCAAGAAACATTTCTCTCTCTTTTAAGATTTTATTTATTTGAGAGAGAGAGCAGGAGACGGGGTGGGGGGTGGCAGAGGGACAAGCAGACTCCCTGTTGAGCACAGAGCTTATGTGGGGCTTGATCCCAGGACCCCAGGAACATGACCTGAGCTGAAGTCAGAGGCTCAACCGACTAAACCACCCAGGTACCCCAAAACAATATTTAATCTGTCGGTTTGGGTGAGCATGTTGGTGCCAAAGTGCTTCTTCATGCTCGCTGCTAAAATGTCTCTGTGGCACTGGCTATCCTAATTAGTCTCCCTCTGCCTATTCTGCTTTCAAGACAACATTCAATATGCAGAAACCGATCTGTAAACTTTGAAGTCACCAAGTCAAAGACTACTGCTTAGCTTTTCTGCTCATACACAGTGCTGTGTAGTGGCTGTGTGCCAAGATTTTGGAGTTGGGGTTCATCACTTCAGATCCCAGCTCTTCCATGAACTAGTTGAATCTAGTTCACTCCTTCCTGACTCAGTTTCCACATCTCTATAATGTCTCCCCAAATAAAAATATAGGTTACATAAGAGCAGGATAGTCCTATCTCCAAAGATAATTATGAAGGTTAGGTTAAATAATGTCTTGCCCATCTTTTTTTTTTTTTTAAAGATTTATTTATCTATTTTTGAGAGAGAGCATGAATGGGAGAGACAGAGGGAGAGTGAGAGAATCTCAAGCAGACTCCACACTGAGCGTGGAGACCAGTGCAGGGCTCAATCTCATGACCCTGAGATCACAACCTGAGCCGAAACCAAGAGTCAGAGGCTTAACTGACTGTGCCACCCAGGAGTCCCTGTCTTGCTCATCTTTACATAAATATAGTAAAATTCAGAGTTCAGCAACCACTTCTACTACATTTCAGGGATTTTAGGACTCTGTGTTGAGGTTCTCTTGCCCACTAGATTCAATTTTACATGTGCTGTAGACGGAAGTGAGAAGGCAAAGTTTTTCTTTTCCTTAATGAATGAATGAAAAATTCACTGAACATTAATGTTTTTAGGACACTTCAGCTCCTAATACTTTCATTTTCTTGATTTATTTAGCTAAATGAGAAAAGAGAAGTGTTTTTGTCTATATTTTCCAGGTTACTGAAGGCCTTTTAAAGATAATTTTAAACTTTTTACTTCATTTTAATTTTGTACACTTGATATTAAAGTGTTCTTTTGACCATTCATTTAAATAATATTCCAGTATTTCCCTAATCTGTGTAATTATATCCTGCTTAAAGATTTATATTACATTTTCCTAAGTATCATTTTTATATTGCTATTAAAATTTTATCAGTATACTATGTCACTATATTTTTCATTTTGTTCTTATTCTATGGAGTTTCATAAAGGTATATTTTTAAACTATGCTAATTTGCTTATACAATAAATATGACTAAAAGAAATGACTTATTGATCACAGTAAAACTTAATCATCTCCTAAGTAAACAGCTTGAATCCAGTATTGCTGTTTGTTAATCTGGTAAAGGGAGGCAAGTAAAGATACTAGTACTAAGTCTATTACATTTGGCTCTTGGCAAAGAATCAGTATGTTTTACTTATCTGTAGCTTTCTCACCTTTCTTATTTTTCAGACTTTCAGGCAGAAGACTTAGAATAATAAATATTAAAAAAATAACAGTATTTCAGTAGATGATTTGGAGTGGATCTTCTTGGTAGGACCAATTTTGCAAATAACAGATTTTGAAATAGAAAATGGACTTACCTCTCTGTATAATATCAGAAAAAATATTTTGAATGAACTATTTTCTTATTGAGGTGACCAGATGTTTTGTCATTATTTAGAGATGACACCCTTTATCCTTTCAACATAGAAAACTCCTTTCATTTTCAGAAACTCATGTAATCTTCAGAAATGGCATCACATTTTGTGGGGGGAGTAATAGATATAAATTTTGAAAGACAAAAATTGTTTGCATTTAAAGTGCCCCAATTTTTTCACTGTTCCCAAGCCTCCCAAATGTTTGATGACTCTAGGAAAGAGATACCCAACTTTGTTCTTTGTGCTTTTGGGGGGATTTTTTTGTTTGTTTGTTTTTATTATTTAAAAAAAATTCTTCCATCAAGAACATTTTTTACTTGAAGCATATTTCAGAATACAATTCTAAAATATATATATATACATATATATATCATTCTATCCAAGAAAAATAGAATATACATTTTCTTAAAGTACATACAGAAGAATCCCTTGTTTAAATCACATGAAAGGAGACATAACAAATATTACAAATTTAAGAAGACTGAAATCATACCAAGTATATTTTCCAGCCACAATGGTACAAAACTAAAGCTCAACAATAAAGCAAAACTGGAAATCGACAGTATAAATATTAAATAATATGTAAATATTAGACAACATACTACTCCACAAGCAATGGGCTAAATAAGAAATCAAACAGCAAATCAAAATATGTCTTAAAAGAAAAAGAAAACACAATATTTCATAACCTATGGGATGTAGCAAAAGCAGACATTAGAGTGAAATTTATGCTTCAAGCGCTTGTATTAAGAAAAAAGTTCAGGGGCGCCTGGGTGGCTCAGTTGTTAAGCGGCTGCCTTTGGCTCAGGTCATGATCCCAGGGTCCTGGGATCAAGCCCCGCATTGGGCTCTCTGCTCCACGGGAATCCTGCTTCTCCCTCTCCCGCTCCCCCTGCTTGTGTTCCCTCTCTCTGTGTCTTTCTCTGTCAAATAAATAAATAAAATCTTTAAAAAAAAAAAAGTTCAAACAAACAACATTACACCATAGGGAATTAGAAAAGGAAGAAACTAAGTTGAAATTTAGTAGAAGAAGGAAATAACAAAGAAAAATCAGAAATACGTAAATAGAGACCAGAATAAACAATAACATAACATTGAAAAGTAATGACCAGTTTTTCCAAAAAAACAAAATTGGCAATGCTTTAAGAAAAGAGAGAAAGAGAGAGCGACAAGACTCAAAGACCAAAATGAGAAATGGAAGAGAAAACAATATAGCAGATAACCACAGAAATACATAGTGTGATAACAGATTACTCTAAACATTTATATACTAACAAATCAGATAACTAAGAACAAAAGAAACAGAACATTTCTAAAAATGCAAGTTACCACAGTTGAATCATGAATCTTGAGTCCAAGAAACAGGAAATCTTCTTAGACCAATACCAAGAATGAAAGTGGAATTAGGAATCAAAAATCTCCCAGCACAGAAAAGCCTATGGTTTCATTGGTGAACTCTACCAAAATTAAAAAAAAAAAAATTAAGGACAATCTTTATCAAAATCATACAAATAATGGAATAGAGGGAACACATTCAAAACCATTCCATGAGGCCAGTACTACCCTGATACCAAAGCGGGATAAAAACAATACAAGGACAAAAAAGTCTAGTTTGTCCAATATAAGTATTGCAACTCTTTCTCTTTTTTTTTTTTTGACATCCATTTGTGTGATAAATGTTTCCCTTTCCCCCCTCACTTCCAATCTGCAGGTGTTTTTAGATCTAAAATGAGTCTCTTGTAGGCAGCATACAGATGGGTCTTGTTTTATTATCCATCTGACACCCTATGTCTTTTGATGGGAGTGTTTAGTCCATTTACATTTGAAGTAATTATTGATAGATATGAATTTATTACTTGTTTTGTTATTGTTTCTGGAGATTTTTCTCTGATCCTTTCTTATCTTTTTCACTTTTGTTCTTTCCTTTGCGTTCAAAGAGTCCCTTTAATATTTCTTGCAGGGCTGGTTTAGTGGTTATGAACTCCTTTAGTTTTTTTTTGGGAAAATCTTTATCTCTCCTTCTATTCTGAATGATAGCCTTGATGGATAGAGTATTCATGGCTGCAATTTTTCCAATTCATCATGTTGATTATATCATGCCACTCTCTTCTGGCTTGCCAAGTTTCTTTTGAGAGATCTGTAGCTAGCTTTATGGGTCTCCCCTTTTAAATTAGGGATTTCTTTTGTCTTGCTGCTTTTAGGATTTTTTCTTTATTGCTATATTTTGCAAATTTAATTACAACATATCTTGGTATTGGCCTGCTTTTATTGATTTTGATGGGAGTTCTCTGTGCCCCCTGGATCTGGATGTCTGTTTTCTTCCCCAGATTTGGGAAGTTTTCTGCTATTATTTCTTGAAATAAATGTTCTACTCCTTTTCTCTCTCTTCTTCTGGGACTCCTCTAATATGAACATTATTACATTTGATGGAGTCACTGAGTCTGAAGCCTATTTTAATGCTGTATAATTTTTCCTTTTATTCAGCTTCATTATTTTCCATTATTTTGTCTTCTAGGTCACTAATTTGTTTCTCTACTTCTTCCATCCTGCTGTTCATTGCATCAAGCCTGTTTCCAATCTTGTTATTGCATTCTTCATCTCTGACTGATTCTTTTTTTAACTCTTTTTTTTCTCTGTGGTAAGGGTCTCACTGATGTCTTCTGTTCTTTCTCAAGCCCAGTGAGTATTGTTATGATTGTTGCTTTTAATTCTCCATCAGGCATGTTACTTATATCTGTTTCGCTTAGGTTTCTGGCCATGGCCTTATTTTATTCTTTCACGTGGGATAACTTCCTCCATCTTGGCATTTTGTCTAAGTCTCTGCCCTCTCCTATGTGTTAGGAAAGCCAGTTATATCTCCTGCTCCTGAAAGTAATGGCCTTATGAAGAAGAGGTCATGTAGTGCCCAGAGCCTGGCACTTCTGGGACTGACTCTAGTGTGTGCTATGTCCACTGTGCTATTTTGTTTTGGCTGTTCTAATCTTCAGGCCAGTTGTGTGCAGAGGTTCTCCTTGCCTGCTGTGGACAGTTTTTGGTTAATCATATTTAGATGAGATTTTGGACTTTGAATTGATGGTGAAATGGGTTAAGCTTTTAGGGATGTTGGGTTAGGTGAATGTATTTTGTTTGTGGGAAGGTCATGAATTTTGAGGGGGTGCTGAGAGTAGGCTGTTATTAACTGGATTGTGTCCTACTAAGATATGTTGAAGTTCTAGCCTATAGTACCGCAGAATGTGACCTCATTTGGAAATAAGTTCATTGCAGATTAATAAGTTAAAATGAGATCATATTGGAGTAGGGTGCATGCCTAATACAGAATAACTGTATTTGATGAGTAAAAGGACACCTAAACAGAAAAACATATTTATGATTCCATCTATATAAAATTATAAACAATATGAATATTCTAAAGTGATGGAAAAATATATCAGTGGTTGCCTGGAGGAACAAGGGGTTAGGAATTACAAAGTAAGAGGAAATTTTCAGGGTGGTGATGTTCATTATCTTGATTGTGTTGATAGTTTTATGGATATGTACATATGCCAAAATTTATCAAGTTGTACACTTTTAATATATTCTGTATACTGTATGTCAGTTAAACTCAATGAAGTTCTTGAAAAAAGGAAAATACAGTGAAAGAAAGAAGAAATATAAGAAATATGAGGTGAAGTTATTTGTTCTTATAAAAATATCACACGCTTGTTTTATTTTTAATTTTTTTAATTTTTTATTTTTTAAAGATTTTATTTATTTATTTGACAGATAGAGACACAGCGAGAGAGGGAACACAAGCAGGGGGAGTGGGAGAGGGAGAAGCAGGCTTCCCGCGGAGCAGGGAGCCCGATGCGGGGCTCGATCCCAGGACCCTGGGATCATGACCTGAGCCGAAGGCAGACGCTTAACGACTGAGCCACCCAGGCACCCCCACACGCTTGTTTTAAATTTAACTAATTCTTACTTGAAATCTTTCTTAACATCACATTTTAGCTTAAAGCCCACCCAGAAGTAAGTATTTTTATTGACTAGAATTAAAAATAAGCAGTGGTTCATCCTCATAGTTAGGTAAGTACCCATTGCTGAATGAATAATTCTATTCAGGCTTTTATCCACCTGTAATTTTCCATTGGCTTTAATTGAATGCAAATTGGCCAGGGTTAATCATTAGATGTCTCTAATTAAAAGCAGAAACTACAGATGATGTTACAAATTTTGGAGGAAATAAAAAAAATGGGTCAGGAAACGCTTTCCTTAAGGGGCTCATGACATATTTCTGAGTGTCATTAAATCAGAACAGGTGAAGTTGCCCTACTTGTACCAATGACAGGAGAGAAGTAGTTAAAATAACCTAGAAGTATATGAGGTCAATATCTTCTAAAAGAGTGAGAAGTATTCCTATGGCTCAAGCACTTTTTCCAATTTAAAAAATTAAGAACTTTGAAAATGAAATTTAATTAGTTCAAAATTACATTGGTGTAATGACATGCAGGTCAAAAGAACAGGCGTTCTAAAACACCTGATTTCTACAGCAAAATGAAAATATGACAGATTGAAATTTTAATGGATATTTTCTGGAACCAAAGCCTCAAATTTCACGGCTTTGGGATGTAATAGAAAATACTTGGTAGATGGAATAAGGCTTGGTGCTGTAGGAACATAATTTAACCATAAATATCTTTCTAATTAAAATTTTTACTTTTCAGTTTGCTCTGTGATAACTAAGTCTTTGATTTGGGTTTACAAAGTCTTTTATAAATAGTATTAAAATAAAAAGGAAAACTTTTTTTTGCTAATTTGTATAAATAGCAAGTATAGTGTTTCTGTGATTAATTTACAGTATATTTATCTACAGGTTATAGGTAATCATTTTAAACTAAGATTATAATCTCCCACTATTTGAATTTTATTTGACATCTTAAAAATTTTTTAAATTTATCTTTACTTGTACATAGACTGCATTGAGTGTTTCCAATGCAGTATTTTGTATAAGGATTAGTATTTTTAAAATTTTAAAGATAGTGACTGGTTTATATATGAACTTTTTCATATGAACAACTGCTTAGTAAGAGTTCTTCCAGCCAAGATCCTTCAGCAGTGTCTTCCTTTTTCCCTGTTGTTTAACTGCTACCTATGAGTAATATCTGGTTCCTACTATCAACTTTGTCCCAAAATTTGTCTTTGGTAATAACTGATAGAAAGGGGGACATTCAAAGCAAAGGGAGAAAGTTACACTCCTCTTCCTTGTTATGTCTGTCTTCCTAAAGGCACGTCTTTCTGTACCCCATTCTCTTCTATATAACTTTCCATGTCTATGGAGTCCATACTTATCTCTAATTTCTGTGAGAAGTCCTCAGGGTATTTAGGAAGGCAGGGGCTCAGTTCTTGAGTTAGCTCAACTGGCTGCTCCTGGTTCTGTTTTCTGGGAAAAACTTTCTTCATTTCTTTTCATGGCCTTCTGGAACGTTCTTCCTTGTGACTTACTCTTCATGGAAACAGGTGGAATGGACACTGGTAGGCTTTTCCAGTTCACTTTCTCTCTGAGAATGTTTATGGTTCAAGAGATTGTTTTGAAGTTTGAATAGGTACAGGTTTTTAAAAGATATGCTTAGGATTGTTTTGACCATATAATTTCCTCTCTTCATTTCTGGGCACTTCTGTATGGGAGCAACTATGCCAAAGTTCCTCAGAAGGCAATCTTTAAGCATGAAGATGGGTCTCTTACTTATTGGTCCCATCTCTGGTTATCTTTCCCCCTTCCACCACTACTTCTGGTTGTGACACACCTGAAACAATGGGCTTCTAAACAGTGAGGAGGGGGGCGCAATATACTTAAGAAAGTGCAAGCAGCCAGCTACCTCACAGGCCCCAATTGTCCGGAGCTATCCTTGCTTGCTTTATTTTTAGTCTCAAAACTACTTTGTAGGTTGAATCAGGTGAGAGCACTTGAGTGAGAAAATGATACTGACTCCTAAGTAAAGCTTATTTAATAGGTCTGAAGAGAATTTTGTGACTATTTTAATAAGTTTCCACAAACTTTCCAAGAATACTTGCTAAGAATGCTTGCAAATTCATGAGTTATTTTAATGTGCTAAAATTTAATGAAATTACTGTTAGATATTCATTAATTAATATGGTAAACATATTTTTCAACTCATATCTGGTTAATCATCTCAGAAGTATTTTTTGGCCACTTCTGAGTATGATAATCATTCTAGGGAAATAAGTTTGGGTGCTGAAATGTTGTATTTTGGGATGTTTGGATAATCTGTGAGGACAATCAGCATATATAATAAGATTTTCTATAATATTTTATGCCACTAATAAGAATATTTTAAAAGTGCAGAATGGTTAAAAAGACTTTTTATCTATACTGTACCAAATAACTTCCTTTGTCTTCTTGGTGAATTGTCTGGATGTTTTAACATCAAATATTACTTAATGAAGTAGATGGGATGCAAATATGATATAGCTACCCAAGAAACTATATGTTAAGACTTGCTAGAAATTATCTTAAAAGGTAGGATCACTAATGTCTTCTAAGACAATATATTGTGGATAAGTATATCAGAGAACATGCATGATGGTATAATTTAGTGATGGTGTAGATGCTAATGATGTGAAATTGGGGCAGGTATCTTAATTTGTAGAATGTACATGAAATGGCAACGATGCTGAATTTTATTCTAATGAAGCATTGGCCCCTCAGAATATGTCTGGTTGTAGCAATTGAATCATTCTATTAACGAGGAAATATAATACAAGAGAACTGATAGTCATTTACTTCTTTATAAGTAATTCTTGAAAATGCCTGAGCAGCAGGAAGTCTGCTTTAATTTGTCTTCACTTCTATCATATAAAATTGGTACCTCATCACACTTGTATATTAACTTATCAGTGTTGCAAATTCTAGGCCAAAATGGTACTTACTGAATGCAATTCAATGATTCTATTTGTCTATTCATTAATGTTTGAGAGTAGTTAGAAGCGAGCTGCGGATGTGTGACTGACCTGTAACAGCAGCAGTAGTAGAAGTACTTAGGTACTTACTGAATAAATTGTTGTTTCTGTTCTACAACAAATCACGAAGAAGACAGGTCAATTAGGGCCCAATTAATTTTCTCTCACTATTTGTCAAGCATACAAATCAAATAATCTCCATCCTGTTGAAAAGGGTTCTTTAACCCCAAATTTTTATGGTCTTGATCATAATTATCAGAGAGACCAATAACAATCCCACTTCGTGTGTGTGTGTGTGTGTGTGTGTGTGTGTGTGTCTGATTGGTCTCCAGGGTCCAAGATGAATTTCTCTCTTCACCATAATGGGGCTTCTTCTTAGAACATGGCAATGATGGCAGAGCATTAAGATAAAATATGTCAAATTTCCTAAGTTGTTATTGAGAAGAGATATAACTGGATGCTCTTTGAACTGTTCAACCCCACAGTCTATCAGGTTGATGAATTTATCAAGATTGTCTCCCTCTTTGTGAAGGAAGTTATGTATCATCACGCTTAACTTTATATTTCAAGAAAGATCAGGAATAGATGGCTATTATTAATGACTTTTAAGTTTTCTTTGAGTTTCTAATATTTTAGTACTGTTATATCACATTACAATTACAAGTAATAAAAATGTGTAGAAAAAAATAGACCATGTGAAATGCTTAAGGAAAATATTATTAGGTAAGGATTTAAATTTTTCTGTAGTAAGCCTGAATTGTCAGTCTTGGATTCAAGGCAGTTCTGGAAGCAAAGAAGGGGAATGGAAAGGTCAATTCATGAAGTTCTTGAAAAAACAAAAAACAAAAAACAAAACTAAAGATAAAGAAGCAGTTCTATGTTCCAGAATTGATTGCAGGATATGTGCATCTGTAATAGACTGTCAGCAATTCTCAAATAATAATACTTTGCTCTGGAGCTGCTTCTTTTGATCTCTCACTTTTTCTTCCATAGCAATGGTGCACATAGAGCTAGCTATTTTATGGGGATTCAGTACTATATATGGAAGTTTTCCGAGTCTCTGGAGCTATAGAATAGCCCATTTTTAGGATTCTCTGTGCAAACTAGCTAGTCAAAATTTTTCCTTCATTTATGCAATGTCTGGTGTTTGATAAAAATATTTTAGGTGGGTCAAAAGATTGAATCGTGACAAAAATCTAAAACTAAGAGCAAACAACAGAAGTATCTTATAGGTGAACCAGATATTAAAATGAACAGAAAAATACTTTGAAATAAATATGGTAAATGTATTCAAAAAATAAAGAAAATAGATGAGAATATGGATAATTTCACCAGAAAATTATAATCTATAAAAAAATATGTAGATGTTTTAAAAATGAAAAATACAATAACTGAAACATGCAGCAGCTTAACATCATTTTACATGCAGAGGATGATAAAATTGGAAGAGAGGTTGAATAGAAAAAAAATACAAACTGAATTTTAGAGAAAAAACAGATTTGAAAACAGAAAATGCAAAAAATATGTGTGGGACCCAATCAAATGTTCAGTGTGTAATAGGAGTTGGAAAGGGGAGAGAGGATGTGAAAGAGGCAATAAATTGAAAGAATAATGTCTGAGAATATTCCAAAACCAATGAAAGACAACAACATACAGATTCAAGAAGCCATGTGAACCCCAATTAAGATAAGTTGAAAGAGAATCACACCAAGATACATCATAATAAAACTCCTGGAAAACAAAGACAAAGAGAACACTTAAACATGTGTAGTCAGAACCAAGATTGGGAGATGGTAGACACATTATCTTCAAAGCAGCAATAGTAAAAAAGGCTGACAGTGGACCTTTCCTTTTTTTTTTTAACGATTTATTTATTTATTTATTTGACAGAGAGAAACAATGAGAGAGGAAAACAAGCAGGGGGAGTGGGAGAGGGAGAAGCAGGCTTCCCGCCGAATGGGGACCCTGATGCGGGGCTCGATCCCAGGACCCTGGGATCATGACCTGAGCTGAAGGCAGACACCTAACGACTGAGCCACTCAAGTGCCCTGACAGTGGACCTTTCAATAAAAATGATAAAAAGCAGATGATAATGGAATGATGTCTTTAAATTGCTGGAAAGAATGGAGTTACCAACCTTGAACTCTACACCCACAGTGAACTTTATTTTTTCAAAAATATGGTCTAATAATCCTCAACAAAGCAAGAATATGCAATGGGAAAAAGACAGTCTCCTTAATGAATTGTGTTGGGAAAACTGGACAGCTCCATGCAAAAGAATGAAACTGGACTACTTTCTTATACCATATGCAAAAATAAACTCAAAGCAGATTAAAGACCTAATTGTGAGAGATAAAACCATGAAAATTCTAGAAGAGAGCACAGGCAGTAACTTTTCTGACATTGACCAAAGCAATATTTTTGTAGATATGTCTCATGAGGCAAGGGAAACAAAAACAAAAATAAAGTACTGGAATTACATCAAAATTAAAAGCTTCTGCATAGCAGGGGAAACCAAACTAAAAGACAACCTACTGAATGGGCGAAGATATTTGCAAATGACATATTCAATAAGGGGTTAGTATCCAAAATATGTAAAGAACTTATATAACTCAGCCACGAAAAAACAATCCAATTAAAAATGGGGCAGAAGACAAGGCCAACAGACACATGAAAAGATGCTCAATATCACACATGATTAGGGAAATGCAAATCAAAACCACAATGAGCTGTCACCTCACACCTGTAAGAATGGCTAGAATAAAAAAACAGGAAACAACAGGAGTTGGCAAGGATTTGGAGAAAAAGGAACACTCTTGCACTGTTGGTGGGAATGCAACTGGTGCAGCCACTGTGGAAGACGGTATGGAGGTTCCTCAAAGAAATTAAAAATAGAACTACCACATGATCTAGTAATTCCATTACTGTGTATTTACCCAAAGAATACAAAAACATTAATTCAAAAGGATCCATGCACCCCTATGTCTATTGCAGCAATTTTTACTAGTCAAGATACGAAAGCCACCCCAGTGCCCATTGATAGATCAATGGATAAAGAAGATTGGCATATATACACAATGAAATATTACTCAGCCTGGGGTTCTTGGTGTGAGAATCTCTTTCTCTCTCCTCTCCATGCCCATAGCATTCCTCCCTCCTGAGGGCACTCTTGCATGTTCATTTAGCTCAGCAGGCAAGTGTCTCTGGCCTTCCTACCCTCTTTGATGTGTCTTCTCTTCATTTAGCTGTGGAAAGTTTGTTCTTCCAGTCTTTGGGTTGTCTTCTGGGTTATTTACACTGATGTGGGCATTATCTAGTTGGATCTGAGGAACTAGGTGAGCTTGGGATCTTCCTACTTTGCCATCTTTCCCAGAATTCTTTTGGTGTATTTGTAACAGAAGATAATTCCTTCTATAATCCATAAAAGGCATTTTATTTTTTAGAAAGCAGTAATCCATACTTATTTTTTCCTTGTAACAAAGAGTATCCTATTGTTATGAGCTTCTCCAGTAGGGACAAATCAATGACACCACAAAGATTAATGGTCCTGTGATTTCTAAGACAAGAGTATTTTAAAGCCTTATTGATTGAATTGCTGTCAGCATCTTGTCAAGTTATATAAATATCTACTGTAGGACGTTCTTCTGCAAAGGCCAAGATCTGGGGTTTTGCCTTTAATTAATAGGTATATACTCTCAGGGTCACCTACATAATTTGCTTTATTAAAGTCTAATACTCAATTATAAAAATATTAATTTTTGCTAAATTTAGGAATCAAATTTTGTTTTAGGATAAACACTATGAAAGAGAGGCAGGCTACTGGATCTTGTTTATCTTGGTATCCAAGACACTTTGCACAATGGCAGGTCCATAGTTGGCACCTCATGTATCTTTACTGAATTCAAGATACAGAGTGCTTATCACCTTGACAAAATGCAGGAAACTTTTTCTTTTTCCTGCATCTGTTTAGGGAAGATCATGAAATATGAGGTAAGAAATGAAAGCACTTCTAGAGGAAAACTCCTGATTCTTTCCATTTTAACTATGAAGATGGGTATTTTATAAAATTAGTGATACTGGAACAATAATTGTAATACTTCTCATGTTATTAAGCATTAAGGAAGATAATACTTAAAGATAAAACTTTTGCACAGAGACAAAAACTTTGCATAAAAATATTTAAAAAATTAAGTAAAAATAATAGTTGACTAAATGGTGAAGTTCTGAGAGAAGAAAGTAGAATCCTATTTGGATGGTAAGATTATAATGTTTAATGAAGCAAAGCCTACCATTTAAGAGTGAGATCATTTTTACTTGACTAGCTCCTTCCTAACAATTATGATTAAAAACACAAATAATTTCTTTAGAAAATAAATCTAAAATAAAGAAACTTATGGTGATAAACTTATAAAAATTGCTTTTATTAATATCAGGCAGGTGCATAGTGCTGAGAAAACTTGTCTCAATTTGCACATATTTCAAACCTCGCTATGTGAAATCACATTTGGAAGAATGGAACATGTCACTCTTGTCTGCAGCATCTGAGCCACATGGGTCACAATGACACAGAAAAGCAACTTCTATTTTCAGAATAGGTACAGAGCTTCTATGAGAGTTTTTTTAGCACAACATTCCACATATATCTTAACTTTGTATTTTCTAAGGAAATGCGACCCTGAGTACACTTATAGCCCTGGTGGTAGTCAGATTATGATGTTCCTAATGTATTCTAAAAAAATCTTAACAGGACAGGGCCATAGTTACATAAACAGTGCTTTCTACAGACCACACTCTGGATGAAAAATGACCGCCATTTTTCTTCTCTTACATGATTACTGCTTTCTTACCTATGGCTCCCTTAGCCCCACTTTGTTCCTTCTGTCTCTTGAACAGAGATTACATAGAATCCAATTTCTAAACTGTTGTCTAATCATGATCTGGTCCCCTATTTCCCTAGTCCTTCTTAAAATCATTCAGCATTGCTCATCCCCTCTAAAGGGGCCCTCCCACTCCCCTCTTTCTGAGACATCCCATGATCCCTCTTGCATACCCTCCCTTGCTGCAGCGAGTCAATACACAACAGACCTAAATTGGTTCAACCATAATGTGTTATTTGTAGTTTTTCTTATGTTGTTTCATATTAACAACTTTAGCTGTTGCATGAAACCTGAATACATAGCAAAAACCATATTCTTTTCTGGGACATAAACTGAAGAACAGCAATCATTTTAACTCTCTTACAGATATTTACATAAACATATCACCACAAGCCTGGAGAAAAAGAAGCTGGATAATTTCAAGGGGAATTGTAATGAGTATTGTAATTCTCCAGGGAATGTTTAGAAAATGTGCTTCTAGGACACCTAAGGTGAATTTTTTTTTTTTTTTTTTTAGAAGTGCTAAAGAATGTAGAATGGTTCCAAGTGTGGATATGGGGTAATGCTCAGAGAAAAGGAAAAATGAAGTCTGTCTCAGAAGCAAATCTGGGGAACTTGATGTTAATTCTTGTGGGTGGGGAGGTTGCTGATTAATTGGTAGATTTCTGAACATCTACAGAGAAAGCTAAGCACCTCTAGACCTCAAAGAGGTATACTGGGGAATGGGATATATGAATAAGGCAGTGAATTGGTTACTAGAAACCCACTAGTCAGAACTAGGGGACAACTTCAGTTCTGCTGTGAAGCAAGTTTGTCTTGGGGTAGTATGCCAGTGCCTCAGCAGGGCTTTTCAGTTCTTTTCTTTTAAGATTTTATTTGTTCATTTGACACAGAGAGAGAGCACAAGCAGGGGGAGTGGCAGACAGAGGGAGAAGCAGACTCCCCACTGAGCAGGGAACCTGACATGGGGCTCGATCCCAGGACCCTGAGCCTAAGACAGTCTCTTAACTGACTGGGTCACCCAGACGCCCCTCCCCAGTCCTTTCTGATGGCCACCGCCCATCTGAGGAATACATGGGGCTGATTTTCAGGCCAGGAAGTAGGAGAACCTGCAGTCCTGTCAGGGACGGACATCCTCTGCTTATGTTCCATGCACGATAAGGCTGATCTTGAGGCTCGTGTTTTCAGATATCAGTGAAAATAAACAAGGGGAATTCTTAACAGAATTAAACACTTGACGTCTCAATGCATAATAAAGGCAATTTATACAAGCCACAGCTATTCACTTCATTAGATACATGATGAACAAATGAGGAAGACAAGCCAAAATTTTAGTGGATGATAGTACTTCTTTGAATACTTATTTCCCAATACATGTATGCCCCAAGTTTTTGCTAGAGTGTGTGTGTTTTAACTAGTTTTTCTATACAGGGCAATTACAGTCAGAATTATTTGGACACCCTATGTAGAATTGAGCACAAAAATCAATTAGAAAAAAAATGGATTCTAGAGTGAAATAAACATTTAAAATGCTTTTTTGAGTTTTTGACCTTGGCTATTACAATTCAGCCAATCATGCACTAATTTGAGTTGAACTAACACCTGCCAGTCCCCTAGCACCCTTCCTTTCATCTTTCTCTCCTTTGCAGTCCTTCACTTTCTTCTCTTCCGTAGTGTTCTTAAGCAGTGTTGATATTTTAAGATTAAAGTTCCAAAATGGCTTTTCTCCAGACAGAAAATATTGCAGAAGGGAATGCAAACTATTTCCAGTAAAAGTGATGTAGGTGTGAAAGTCTTAAAGAGAGTGACATTGCCTACGTTCCAACAGGGAAGATTTTAACTGTGTTTGATATTAAGGTATTGAAAAATACATTTCCTCTAATTCTGTGACTTCTCAAACCAAATTGCTTTGTTCTGACCTAGTAACAAGCAGCCCGCAGTCTTCGTAAATAAAGTTGATTGAGAGGAGAGATGCAGAAGAAAACAAAACAGACAAACAAAAAACAACCCAGAAGATAAGAATAATTATACCCATTCATTCAGCAAATATTCTATTATATGCCCACTGTGTGACAACAAAGCACTTTACTAAGTTCTGGAGATAAAATCCTGAGCTACATTCCCTAGACTCACTCAGTTTTAGTTGCATGGGGGAAAAGATAAATAAATTTTTGTTTTATGATAGGTACCTATGGTTGTATAAGAGTGAGTTCCAGCTTGAGGAGGGAACTGGGTCAGGGCAGCTCTCTAAATTTAGGTGGAGATGACCTAAAGATAAAGCTAACACTACCATTTTTTTGAGCTCTTAATAAATGCCCAGCATTGTGCTAAGCATATATATTGTAGAATTTGATTCTCTCAAAAATCTAGAGTGGGAAGCAGCAAATTATCCTTTTTTTTTTCCAATGAAAAATTAAGCCTCCTAGAGATTAAGTGACTTATTCAAGATCACAGAGCCCATTCGGGACAAATTCAGGTTTGAAATTCATGTCACTCTTCAGCACCATTAACTATTTTATCTTCTCATACATTGAAGGCATTATGTGTAGTAACTCATGAGAAATGTGGTTGATTATGTTTTCCTTCACATAAGGAAGGTTATGTTAATAATATAGATATCCTCATATGTAAAAATCTAAGGCTCACGTTTATAATGTGAATATAATATTTTAGAAAGGCAAAATGTAATCTTTGATACTGTAGAATAAATACCTCGACTAAGTTACTCCTTATCAGAACATGTGTCAGTATGGAGTAAATGAAACGCATTAACCTAAAAATTCAAGTTCTGGGGTTCTTCTCATAATGCATACCTTTCTTTACATGGACAATGGGGATATAGTGATTGTCCCAATAACTGCTTGCAGTGGTGTCCACCCACCGCCAGAGCATCTGACACTTCAGTCAACAATAACATTAAAGATTAATGTGATAGAAAAAGGCAGGCCATTTGATCATAGTCACGTATGCAGAACTAGTTTATTGACTCAGGAGCTCCCATTTATTTTTATTTTTTTTAAAGATTTTATTTATTTATTTGACAGAGACAGAGATAGTTAGAGCAGGAACACAAGCAGGGGGAGTGGGAGAGGGAGAAATATGCTTCCTGCCGAGCAGGGAGCCCGATGCGGGGATCGAGCCCAGGACCCTGGGATCATGACCTGAGCCAAAGGCAGACACTTAACAACTGAGCCACCCAGGCACCCCTCGGCAGCTCCCATTTAAATTAGTCTCTTTGATATTGTCAGTCTGCCATTGTATACCTTATGCAGGTTTAACACATTATCCCAGTGCACTGGACTATGTATTCTGACTTGTACTATTTATTTACTTTGATGTTGATATCTTGTTTCAGTTTTCACTTTTTTTTACTGTTCTAATTATTAGTATACTGTGAAAGTTCTATGTGAGGCATTTGGCAAGAATTTCTATAGGGAATAACTGGAAAACAGACTGCATTATTTAAGGATGCTTTTGGCTTTAAGAAACTTAAAAGAACAACTTCAAATAAGAAAGAACATAATCCACAAAACAAAGTTTTAAAGTAGAGTAGTTTAAGGAGTCATTAATTCCTTGACTAATAACTATTAAGGATGCTGACTCTCCCCTACCGTCCTCCATGTCTTCACTAGCTCCTCCCCTGGTGACAAGTTGGCTATAGCAGCTCCCAGCATCATATACAGACTAACCATGCTCAGCAGAAGAAGGGGTCATCTCTTCTTGTGTGACTGCTTTTATGAAAAAAGGAAATACTTGGTAGAAGCTGCCTGGTAGGCTTTCTCAACATTTGTCAGAAGTAGGACACACAAGTTGCTAGTTCTGGTCTCTTTGCTCTCTATCATGGGAAGGCTTGGTCTTTCTAGGCTGTTTCTCAGGCTCCTGGCTGGGTTTGACCAAAAGGAAGGCATTAGTGGGAGATTGAAGGATGGAAAGAAGAGGGAAGAGTATTTATTTCTCTTCCTTCCTCTCCCTCAAGTGACATCTCCAGCAACTGCTTGTCTCCTCTGTTGCTCCAATACCTGAGAGACTGGTGGCAGTGGGTCCAGATTCTGCAGACAAGCTAGAAAATTCAGGTAGCTGGGCTCTGGTTAAGCTTCACATTCTCTTAATTTTTCTAATTTCGAGGTGGTTGGGGGTTGGTTGCCTTCCCTTTCCCCTGTATGGTTTCTCAACTTCTCCATCACTTGTGTGGAAAATCTACAGCACTGAATTTTCTTTGTTTCAAATATTTGCAGTGTTTATGTTTTCCTGCTTAAATCCAGAATGAAACCCATGCCCACCTCTAAACCATTTACTAGCAAGGAGAATGGGGTCTCCAGGATTAGATTAAACCATTCAGAGTTTACTTGAAGATAGAAATCTACCATATTTTCCACATTTTTTCTTGAGTGTAAATAACCTCAAAAGAAGGTGCCTTTGTTTGCAAGGATAAGGTAGACAGTTTGTGCTATATAGGTTATAGAGTTACTCTCTATTTTCTAAGATCCTGTGTATGTAATGGAGAGAAAAATACCCCTATATTTGCCTGACAGCAAATTGATATAAAAGTACACAAGGGATAATTATTGCAAAGTTAGAGGTGATTGAAAAAGGAATTCAAATGTTTGTGTATTAATCTCTTCGGCCCACCATAACAAAAAACCATAGACTGGGGGGTAGGGGAGCTTAACCAACAGAAATTTATTTTAATAGTTCTGGAGGCCTGAAGCCCAAGATAAAGATGCAAGTGGGGTGATTTCTGGTGAAGACCCTCTTCCTGGCTTACAGACAGCGGCCTTGTCACTGTGTCCTCAGGTGTTCTTTCCTTTGTACATGTGTGTGGGGACATAGCATGAACTCCTGGGTATCTTTTCTTATAAGAACATTCATTCTATTGGATCACAGCCCCACCTTTTTATATCATTTAACCTTAATTACCTCCTTTAGGTCCTATCTTCAAATACAGATATATTTGGTTAAGGCTTCAACATACAGATTTTGGGGGGATACCATTCAGTCCATAGCAGTCCCAAATTGGTTTTGCCATATATGATGATGTTTGGCAATATTGTGTATCAGTTTTCTGTCCTGAAGTAGGGATTTTAATACATTTGTATCAGCATGAAAGGGGCCACATGCAAGGGAGAACAGACATTGTTGATAAGACCTTATGTACTGTGCCTCTAAGAAATAAATAATTTAATTTCTTTTATTTGGCCTGATTCTGTTTTGAAGGCTATGGAAACAATGTGAATACTCTTTCATCTTGCTTCCCTTGTGTTGATTGTATCTGTTACCGCTGGGTTATGAATTGATGAATTTTCAATGACATAACTAGGATTGGCTTAAATTTGAAATATAGGTGCCAAATATCCTAATCACCATGGTAAAGTTAGGGAAGGGGGGAAAATGCATTCTTTTTCTGCTTTTTCTTTTTCTGACTAAATCAAAACATGGATTTAAGATATTTCAATTTCATATTAATTAGTGTGAAGAGTTAATCACTTTTTCCCGTATATTGTAAATATTATTCCAAGTCTTTATCCTACGTTCCAGACCAAAGATCTGGACACAAATATGAAAAATAGAGGTCTGGAAACATTGATTTTTGTATGTTAAGATTTATTAATAAGCAATCTAGAGATCTAAGTATATGGGCTAAATGAGAGGAGGCCTGATACAGATAAAAGTTAAATATTTAGAAAGCAAAAGGATTTGACTGAGGGTATAGAATATGCATGAGAAGCTGGAAATTAGAGTGTGTTAGTAAGAAGCTGTTGCTGAGAATTTGCCAGGAAGACTGAAAGGGATTAAAAAAGATGGAAAATCAAGTTTTAGAAAACACAGTGAAAAATCATGATACATACTCTCAGCCTTTATTCTCCTGAGGAGAATAAAGAAGTTGTATGTGCTGGAATGAGATGAGTTTAAGAAAGGTCCTGAGAAGTGGTGCAATAAAGTAGAAAACTCATCTGATCCCAGGTTATTAATGGCACATGCATAGTTATGATCTAGAAACAGGGCTTTGCATGCTTTGGAACTAAGCCAAAGCATGAGAATAGTCTCTAAGGATAGAGGAAGGATTATGAATGGAGTTCATGAAAAGAGTTATGAATGGAATGGAAGAAAATACACAAATGTAGGCAATTAATTAGTTGTGAATGTGGACAAGGTTAATACTTTTGTATTTCTTCATGACTTATCATTCTTTACACTCTAATAACATAGCATGTTTTCTGGCTGGATTTTTGACTGAGAATATAAAGCCAAAGGGAACTCTTGACTTCTTATCTTCAAAACAACAACAATAACACCTCTGAGGTAGATATAATTAGCTCCTCTCTTTATTTATTAAAGATTTATTTATTTGAGAGAGAGAGAGAGAGATCATGACCTGAATGGAAACTAAGAGTTGGACACTTAACTGACTGAACCATCCAGGCACCCCATTTAACTCTCTTTTAAAGATGAAAACGTTGACACTCAGAGAATTTATAGTTCTTCCCCAAAACAAATGAGAACCTAATAAGACTAGAATTGAATTCTGCATTTTAGGGCTTCCCCCATTCCTTCTCCCTAGTGAAAAAGGAACATTGAAAGCAATGCAATAAACTGCATTTAGACACATTGTGCAGGCACCTACCTATCAGGTAACATTTCTGTTGTTTATGCCACTGACAGTGGGGTGATTTCTTTCTTGATGAATGAAATAGAAATACAGAATAGATAAATCCCTCTCAATGGAGTTACTATGTATAGAAATGTGTCTATGGTAACAATGTAGAATGGATTGTAATAACATAAACATTTACATTTTGTAGTAGGTTCAAATTTCTCAAGTCATAATTCCCCAATATGCAAAAAACCTCTAATTTTCTAGCTGTAGATTGCATCACAAACTCTCGTGGAGTCTGCTGCCAGAAATCTTAGAAAAGCCATGTGAAGATGATCCCCATCTGTCTTCTGTCCATCTCCAGTAGGTCCCACCTGGCCCTTCTATGCAGCCATCCCTCTATTGGTGTCTGTCGAGTCTTCTGTCTTTCCTTCTTTCCTTTGGCTGTACATCCCATGCTACTTTGCACTGTGGCAGGGCCATTAGACATGTCCCACAGGCTCGCTCTCTCTCTCTCTTCAATTTCTTCATCTCTCTTGAGGCACAGGAGAGGTTTGGCTGCCCTCTCACACCTCTCTGGGTTGCTACAACACTTGGGGCAATCAGAAGCTCTCTCTGTGATCAATAACCATCTATTACCTACTGTTCCTTCCACACTCTGATGATGTGGGAACTTTCCAATGTTTCAGTGAAGTTGGGAACAATTATCTTCTACTTTTGATTTCTCACATTAACTGAGGACCTTTTCTTACCTCCATCCCTACTATCAATATCGGGCAGTGGAAGACAGTATATATGGTGTTTTGGAGGATTTTTATCTAGTCTGATGCACAGTTGGCAGTTGGTGGAGGGAAGAAAAACAGTGTTTTATTCATTTTTAAGCTTTTAAAAACTCAGAATCTGATGCCTTTGTTTTCATACTGCAGAATAACTGTTCCCTTCTGGGGCAAGGCCAAGTTCATAAATGGCACTCACCTGTAGGAGAATCACGGGGATAAAAAAATACAAGAGTCTCATCTCACTGTAATTATTTTGATTTCGTTTTGAACAAAAACTCCATTCTTTTTCTGTATTTCACAGCACACAGGCCTTCTGATCTACACATGTCTGTGTTAAGTTTGAATTCTTCTTTTGTCAGTGAAGTATAATGTAAGGCAATGAGTGGTTGGCATTATGTTACATCTTTGAGAGATTTTTTTTTCACTCTTGTCCAATGATTATCTGCAATAAAATCATCTGGGATAGCTGTTCAAAATGAAGATGCAGGCACATTTATTGAATCTGGGACTGGACCTAGGCATCTTCATGTTAACCCCCCACCCCCCGGGGATTCTTAGATTAATCACTTTTGAGAAACAGTGATGTAGGATTTAGATGAAGCTGAACAATTTCACTTGCAAGGATAGTTGCAACAGGAACACGGCTATTTGAAGATTTTTTTTTTTTTTTTTAAAGAGGAAGTACTTAATATGTACTCATCTGATTAGGAAGCCTTAACACTTTTATTTACACCACATATATTTCTAAAGATAACTGTATGTAGCAATGGAAATGGAATTTAATTGGGAAATCCCCTAGACTTGTGTCACTCCTATTATGTTTAAAGAGATGAAATTCTGGTTTCCAATAGTAACTACACAATACATGTGAGTCATATTTTGGAAAAATTATTGGTTATCTATGCTTATCTTAGACAGACAGACACACATATACATATATACCCTAAAACACTCTTCTACTTCCTGTCCAGAAGAAAAATAGTATGATTATCTAAATCCTTATTTTATGGTTTAATTTCATGCCTTCATTACCGGGAAGTGACATACACCACAAAGTTGGAGACTTAAAACACAGAAATTTATTCTCTCAGAGCTCAGGAGGACAGAAGTCCAAATCAAGGTGTTGGCAGGGCCGCACTCTCTCTTCCTTCTCTAGTCTGCTTCTTCTAGCTTCTGGTGGTGCCAGGTATCCTTTGGCTTGTGGCTACATAGCTCCAATCTCGAATTCTGTCTTCCTATGCCTTTATTCTTTTGTCTGGATCTTTTCCTGTCTCTTCTAAGAACACTTGTCATTGGATTTAGGGACCATTCAGATAATCCAGAATGATCTCATTCTTCATTTATATATCTGCAAAAATCCTCTTTCCAAATAAGTTCTTATTCACAGGTTCCTGGGTTAGGATGTGGACATGTCTTTGAAAACGTCATGATTCAATTCACCTCATATATTATAACCATATTTCATTTTTTGCATTTGCAGATTTTCCCAGAATGGCTACATGTATTGCTCCATGCTTCCCCTCCTACCTCGTAACAGTGGCTAATGAGGAATTAATGTCCCAAAGAAGAGAGCAAGTAGCAGGGAACAGGGGGATTAGATCATCCTTCTCTGCCATGATAAGGGCTGACTTTAATCTTGTCCCTACATCCCTTCAAAACTTGGCATCAGGGGAATGCGAATCTATTTCTTTAACTTAGAATGTGAAGTCAACTTAGCTTTGAGCCTGGGGAAATAAATTTTCAGCTTGCAGAAATCACGACTTGTGTTTTTAAGTGAATTTTAAGCCTTCTTGCTTAATGAAGGCATCTCGTGTGAGTAGCCACTCATCTGCCAGCCTGCAGGAGCCATGCCACTGTTAGGTTCTCAGACTGCCTGTCACATCATTAACTTGAATCATTCTTAGTATTTAAAAAAAAGTTGAAAGGAAAAGGAAACTAATTAAAACATAGATGGTATATCCTTTTCTGTAGAATTTAATTTAAAATGAAGATGTAAAATTGCCTTTGAGCAAAATGCTAGCACAGGAGGGGAAAGGAAGAAATGTGGATGAAATATACATGGAGATTTTGAATATTGGCTGATGGCTCTGGTCATTTCTTCATACCTGAGGAGCAATTGTTTGTCTTTGTTGCAAGATTAATTTAAAATGATTATGATTACACAAAAATCCTAAAAATTTGCAAGACCAATATTGTTCTTCATAAGTATATAGTGGCAGGAACTGTAACTTTTGAACCCTTGCATAGTTACCAAAGGGTGGTGTTAATTTTCTAGCACAGGGTCTGCAGTGACTGTCTGTAGAAGAAAAAGATTGGGCAGTCTGCAGAGCTACATACACGACTATGAAACAAGACAAGTGCTTGCCTTGCTTTCTAGAAAAAATACCCCTAAATGTAAAGAAAGTTTATCATGCATTTTCTTCCTTTCTCTAAAATGTGAATTCGAGCTCTGATGTCAAATTTTTGATACAACTGAATAGAGACTGGGTTAAAAATTCATTAAACACTGAAGTTTCATTTAGGCGAAAGACATGTAAAATATGTATACAACAGGTTAGATATTGAAGGACCAGAATGTTTTTGATATCACATTTAAGGAACTTAGACCTCAATTTAGAAAGTTTGTTGGCTATTACATGGAAAGACAATGCTGGAATAGTTTTTAAAGATCTTCTGTAGAAAAGAAGAATATTGTACATAAGCTTTACAGTTTAGAACAATGCCTTAGAGAAGTTATCTTGTGAAATGTGGTATTACTTTTTAGGTGCAAGGTTGAAGTATTTCTAAACTGAAAATATTAATGGCAGATTTTTAAAATATCTCCTGTGCCTCCAAAATGCTTTCCTGAAAGTGAAGTGGCATTGGTAGAATTAGCACAATCCACAACTTATTTCCAAAATTCTGTGCATGTAGCTGTTTTGCTTTGGGAAGATAGAATTAAAAGCATCCTGTGACCAGTTAGCATAAAATTCTGAATCCTCCTGTAATTCATATGACAGAGTTTTGAAATTGAAGTGGGCCACCTGAGAAGACTGTTTAAATATTATGTAACTTACCTTGATAGCTTCTGATTGAGTAAAAATGCCAATAATCAACTCTAATCATCGTATTTCAAAAAATTAAAAATGATAAATTTGTATATGATAAAAATGATTCTATGACCATGAGTTGTCTTTGTCAATTACCATTGTAGTCTCTTTCAAAACAAGCATTTTATACTTCTACAATGAATATTTGGCCTTGAATATTTATTACAGAATGTGTTCTTTTGTTTAATATTATATACTTATTAGAGCTTTTAATCACAGAAATAGTGTTTCAAAGTAACAGTTTTTTTGTACTTTTCATATATTAAATCTGAAAGACTTTGAATTCCTTTATCAAGGATCTCAAAGAAATATTCCAAAGACTAAATGTAAATTTTTCATAAAGTGTTTTCTCCAGGCAAACACTTACAGCCAAATCCTTAATGGATAGGAACTCTACAGGGGGTGTTTTTGTTTTTTTTTATTCTTATGTTAATCCCCATACATTACATCATTAGTTTTAGATGAAGTGTTCCATGATTCATTGTTTGTGCATAACACCCAGTGCTCCATGCAGAACGTGCCCTCCTCAATACCCACCACCAGGCTAACCCATCCTCCCACCCCCCTCCCCTTCTAGAACCCTCAGTTTGTTTTTCAGAGTCCATCGTCTCTCATGGTTTGTCTACCCCTCCGATTTCCCCCGCTTCATTCTTCCCCTCCCGCTACCATCTTCTTCTTCTTTTTTTTTTCTTAA
>NC_138370.1:48835609-48876958 GCF_054177405.1 Leptonychotes weddellii | reverse complement strand
TTTTTTTCTCAACTTCATTTCATCCCAATTGTGTTTAGGAAGACAACAACTTTATCTTTATTTACTTCTTTCTTTCCCATAATAAATCTCTCTAGAATCTCTGTGTAACTCTATATAAGATTTGATCTTAAGCTATTTCAGTTCATTCTCTCTATGGAGAGAGAAAATATACTACAATATGAAGTACTCTTACTCCTGAAGATTTGTATGCCCTCTAAGTCTGCTGTTCTTCGGGATTGCTTTGGATTTATTCTGTTTAGCCTAACTTTATTTTTAGCCCAGCCCCTTCTTACCTCACCTTATTTCTGATTCCTGCTTATCCACCTCCCAATCAGTGCCTCAGAATCAGAAATTAGGTCTTGCCAGGATCTTTCCTGAATTCTCTCTTATAACATGGGCTGGATTCTATCAGTGGTTCCTAATTTGGAGTTCATCAATGATGGAAGTCAACAAATACAAAAATGATTTTTAGTAGGATTAGTCAATCTCTCTAAAATATTGATGCACATTTAACATTTTGTCAGGATTTGTTTAACTCAGTGTAGGGGGTTGAATAGTGTCTCTTCAAAATCCTTGCCTACCCAAAACCTCAGAATGTGATCCTATTTGGAAATAGGGTCTTTGCAGATATAATTAAGGTAAGAATCAAAATGAGATAATATTGGATTAGGAAGGGTCCTAAATCCAATGAAAGTCCTTAGAAAAAATCAGAAAAGGACCCACACAGATAGGAAGGTCATGTGAAGATGGAGGCAAAGATTGGAACTGTGCTGCCACAAGCCAGGAAGCACTTGGTGCATCTGGATGCTGAAGGAGGCAGGGAAGGGATCTTCCTTGTGCCTTCAGAGGGAGTGTGACCCTGCTGACACTTTGATTTTGGACTTCTGGCCTCCCGACTGTGAATACATTTTTGTTATTTCCAGCCACCAAGTTTTTGGTATTTTGTTGCAGCATCCCTAGGACACTAATATACTCAGTATAGCACATGGTTCATTATTTTATGATAATCAAAGTCTCAGATTGATTATATATATATATAGATTATATATGTAATAGCTATATAATTAAATATAGTTTTATATATATATAAACTAATATAAATGAAAATGAACAAGAACACATATATATTCATTAATAAAAATGAGAAAATATTTCCTATTCTACTGTTATTGTATATGGTCCTTGGTAATTTGAGTTCTAGTAGGACTGAGAAGTACAGTGTGTCATAGTGGTTAAGAGCCAGCCTGTAGAAGTTCAAATTACAGCTCTGGTCATTACTAGAACTGTAAACATGGGCAAGTTATTTTCCTCTCTGCCTCTGTTTTCTCACCTTTAATGGATAATGATAATGTCTACCTCATGGTGCTATTGTAAAGATTAAAATCTTGTTAAACTATTTTAATCAGTTGGGACTGTGCCTAGTGTACAGTAAGATTTGAGTAAATGTTTGCTAATGCTATTTCATGAAGATACCTGTCTTCAACCCTTCATTTCCCTTTTATTATATCTATATGTAAATTAGGTAATAGCTATTGTGTACAAAGTGTGCAGGTAATGTGGGCCAGTGGGCAAAGACCATCCTTCCCTGGGTAATTTTCTTTCAATGTGATATGCAAAAAATAAACTAAGAGATTTATAATTTCATTATATAGATAAAAATGTTTTATTGATCCTGAATATTTACATTATTTTTTGCAAATTATGTGGCACTGCTAAATTTTCCATGATTTTCTGAAGTGCAGATAGAATTCCTCAAGTAAAATTTTTCTGATTCATTTTGTATTTCACTGTACTATGCAATGAGACTGATTTTGGAAAAAGTATAATTCCTAGAGAGAGAAGAAGAAAATCCTCTCCTTGAGATCATGTATCTATTCTGTGGTATTATACTCCCAGATGTAATAAACATGGTCTTTTGTTTGTCTTGTTTTTTTTTTTTTTTTTTTAAAGATTTTATTTATTTATTTGAGAGAGAGAGAATGAGAGAGAGCACATGAGAGGGGGGAGGGTCAGAGGGAGAAGCAGACTCCCCGCCGAGCAGGGAGCCTGATGCGGGACTCGATCCAGGGACTCCAAGATCATGACCTGAGCCGAAGGTAGTTCGCTTAACCAACTGAGCCACCCAGGCGCCCTGTTTGTCTTGTTTTAACTGATAACTTTGTTATTGTTTCTGACTCAGATATCAATACCCAATGTTCAGTCTCACACCATGCTCACTTTTTGAGTTTGAAAAACCTATTTTTCCTTTCCTTCTATCTACTTCTGATTAATATGTCTCACATAATTAAAATTCTTGAGATCTTTACTATCTAGAATCCATATTAGATAAGATTAGAGAGCTTGTACTTCAGTTCTTAGAAACTATACACTGTAGTTAATAATCTATTGAGCACCTACCATATTCTAGCACATTGTTAGTCCCTTTATATACTTCACTGGTAATTGTGATGATTAATTTTATGTGTCAACTTGACTGGGCCATGGGATGCCCAGATAACTGGTCAAACATTATTCTGGGTGTGTATCTGTGAGGGTATTTCTGAATGAAATTATCATTTAAATTGGTAGACTGAATAAAGCAAATTGCTCTCAATGTGGATGGGTGTTATTCAATCAAGTGAAGACAGGACTAGAACAAAAAGGCTGAGTAAGAGGGAAATTTGCCTGTCTGACTGCTGAGCTGGAACATTGGTTTTCTGCCCTTGAAAGTGGATTGGAATTAATACCATTGGTAGTCCTGGTTTTCAGGTCTTTGGACTCCAACTGGAACTACACTAATGGCTCTCTTGGGTCTCCAGCTGACCAGCTACAGATCTTGGGACTTCTCAGCCTCTTTAATTGTGTGAGACAATTCCTGATGATAAATTATATATATAAATGTGCGTATATATATATATATCTGTGTATGTGTATATACACATACACACATATATATACGCGTATGTATCCTATTGGCTTTGTTTCTCGAGAGAACCCTAATATAGTAATACAATATTTTTGTAAATTTGATATTATAATTTCTATCTTGCAGATTAGAAATATGAAGATTCTTCAGAGTAGACGTAATCCTAAATTCACATGACAAATGGGTGGCAGATCTAGAATTTCAACCCAGGCCTACATAATTTCAAAGCTTAAGCTGTGTCATGTTGTGACTTCATACTTGTCACTCACGTGGGAGGAGGAAAACATGCAAGAAGTACTAAATTCACTCCAAGACATATCAACTCAGAAAATATTTCCCTACAGAAGATTGCTTTTGAGAAGTCAAACATCTCCTTTACTCACACTGCACTATAATACTTCTGTCCTTAATTCATGCTACCTACAATCTCCATAAGTATATTCAGTTCAAGGCTGAAAGAACAAAATCAATTTATCATTTGTTGCATTTTATTCATGCAGTTTATTTCCATTCTAGAAATAGATTAGAACTGATACTATTTATTATTCCTAAACAATTCCATTTAATTCTCATTGAGTTTATAGTACTCAAATTCTTAAATAATTACACTGCTTCATGTGAACAATTGTGGTAGAGCCTTTTTAAGAAAACTTTTTATGAAAAATAGTTAATCAAGATCACCTCTCTTCCAACTGATGATTATGGTGGATTGAACACTTATGAGTCTAAATATTGTTACAAGATCTATGAATTTTTTCTCTGCTTCTATTAGAATTTCCAATCAATTAGATTTGGCACAATTGATCCATTTCTTGTTTCTTTTTGTTAATGGAGCATGCATTTTTTTCATTGAGGAGAAATCACTGCTACTTTTTTTCCCTATTTTGTCAGATGAATTTAACATCTTCAAATAGTTTTCCTGTCTTTGCATATTGGCTCCTCTATTATTCAGTTTTCATGTCCAATGGGCTAGATTTGAACTCTGCCAGGACAGCTATTTAAGCAGCTTATTGGCCAGGTTTTGTTGCTTCCTGGCCCTAATTCATTTTCATATATGCTCTCCAATTCTGTTTAAAAGGGACCAAGCATGTTTTCAAACTAAGAACTCCTCCCTTCTTTAGGAACACTTTCACTGACTATTATGTATGACACTCTTTCATTTTTAAAAAGTAAAGATAAACCAAAAAGCCACCTTAAAATGCCTCTTTTTCTGTCAGCACAAACTCACTCTGAGAACCATTTCCACGCAAGTCAGCTCTATGAAGCTCTTGTTCTCTTCAATTACTGCTTTTTCCTTTTTTTTTTTTTTTTTTTTGGTATACTCTTGCTGTGTCCTGATCCTACTCTTAGGAATATTCTGTCAGGTCACCTGCTTTCTAAATTCACTCTTTCAATCCTTTATAAGCTAGCAGGGCATGACAAAGGGAAGCCACTTAATAGTTTTGCTGCCTAATCTTAACACCTTATATTTCAAAGGGGTTTCTTACAAATGCTTCCACTTCTTATCAGATCTAAAGGAAAGAGTATCTCAAAGAGTAGCCCTTAAGCACTTGCCAATTAAATCTGGGCTATTTGCTATAATATTTGTGAGCTCCCTTTGAAGAAGGATTTCTCTATGTCTCAGATCTGTTAAATTGCACTCTTTATATTGCCGTTTATGCCACAAGAGGTTTGTGACCTCCGAATAAATTTTATGAGATGGATTTTCATAGCATGTATGACTTCAGTTTTGAATTTGTCAGTCTTTCCTCCTGTACAAGAAAGAGGGCAGAAAGCGTATCCCATTTTCTGAAAAGAAAGCTGATATATAACATATAATACAATTTTACAACCACTCAAAGCTTATGGAAAATATAGAAAAACTCATGTAACAGTTTTGCAAAAGGCCTCAGCATAAGAAAATATGCAGAAAGAATAACTGAATAGAGAAGTCACTTCCTAAAACTGTTGACTCCTAACCCATAGAACATGTCATGAAACTAATATATAACATACTGTACTATAAGTACTCACTTTGTTAATTGAATGAGGTGGGGATAAGGATTTAATTTTTAAAATGTCAGAACAGTATATAGTTATTTCCCATTCTTATAAGAAAGTATCATCTCTCTGTCTAAACACAGGAAAATAATTAATTTTAATTAATACATTAAAAGGTAGTGAAGAGAAGACCTGCACTTCTGGAAAGAATGGAGTAGGTATATACTTTTCTCTTTTCTTCCTGCTAAATAAAACTAAATATTCTGGAGAATGTATATATAAAACTAACATAAGACAACTGAAACGTGAAGAGAAGAAGAAAAAAAAAAACAAAAAACCAGCTAGGGCCTTGGGACCTAAGGAATTATATAGTGGTTTTCTCCCTGGGTGTTTTTTTGTTTGTTTTTTGTTTTTTGTTTTTTGTTTTTGTCTCATATATCCTAGACTTGGATCCAGAAAAAGCCCCAGCATAAGCTTGTTCCCTCTAGCCAAAGGACCAGGAAAGGGGCAGTCTTGCAAGACAAAAGTTTAGACGACAACCACTGCACTCCAGACAAACCTTACATTAAAAAAACTGTGGACCTACTCCCACTTGTGACAGTAAAAAACAATGGGGTAGCCTAGACTGCCATCTTTCCCAGGCTGTAATGAGGTGCCCCAACCACCAGCTAGAGTGGTGTCAGAAAAGGCTGAGTAAGGAACAGGGACTTTTTTCCCCCAGAAAGCAGTAATAGTAAAGACCACTTGGGGCATCCCCACCAGGTAGTATGAGGTACCCCTTCCCACACCTTCTGGGGTACCTATAGAAGAGATATGGTGGAAAGTCAATCAGGACTTTCAGCACTGCCCAGTGATAAATAGTCACCTTCTTCCCCCTTTGCAGTATCAGTGGAGGCTATTTGGGGAGGCAATGAGGCACTTTGGCCCATTGAGTTGTCCATGAAGGTCTATCAGGTGATTGAAATTCCCACCCCTACCTAGTAGTGATGAGGAGCCCCCTAACTTGGTTATCAGTGGAGGCCAAGTTGGGGATCTATAGTTCTACCCACATCTGGTAGTATATTTCAGCATCCTCTTTTTCATCTGCCAGGATGGTGTCAGAGAAAGTCAGCTGAAATAGAAGGTTTAAATAAGATCCAAAGTCTCATAACATAGTATCCAAAATACCCAGGTTTTAATAAAAAAGTCACTCCTTATTTCAAAGACCAGGAAGATCTCAAACTGGGCGGAAAAAAAGGCAATCAATAGATGCCTACACTGAGAAGACAGAGATGTCAGAGTTATTTGACAGAGATTTTAAAGCAGTTAAGTGCTTCAGGGAGCAATTATGAACACATCTGAAATAAATGAACGAATGGAAATTCACAGCAAAGAAATGGAAAGTCTCAGCAAAGGAATAGAAGACATTTAAAAAAACAGACATTTTAGAACTAAAAAATATACATTAACAGAAATTTTTTAAAAAAATTAATAGATGGGGGCGCCTGGGTGGCTCAGTCGTTAAGCATCTGCCTTCGGCTCAGGTCATGGTCCCAGGGTCCTGGGATCGAGCCCCACATCGGGCTCCCTGCTCGGCGGGAAGCCTGCTTCTCCCTCTCCCTCTCCCCCTGCTTGTGTTCCCTGTTCTCGTTGTGTCTCTCTGTCAAATAAATAAATAAAAATCTTTAAAATAAAAATAAAAAAAAATTAATAGATGGATTGAATAATAGAATGTACAGGCCAAATGAAAGAATCATAGAACTAGAAGATAGAATGGCAGAAATTACCTAGTCTCAGCAACAGAAAAATGGAAAAAAAAATTGTTTAGAGTCTTAGGTGTCTGTAGGACCATAACAAAATGTCTAACCTTTGTTCTATTCAGGTTCTACAGGGAGAAACAAAAAAGTGCAAGCTAAACAAGCATTTGAATAAGTAATGGCTAAAAAATGCTCCAAATTTGGCAAAATATATAAACCAACTTTGAGAAGCTGAGTAAACTCCAAACAGTATAAGCCCAAAGAATCCCACACCAAGACACTTCATAATAAACTTCTAAAAACTAGAGAGAGAAAAAATTTTGAAAGCAGTGAGAGAAATGGCACCTTACATAGAGGGGAACAGCACTTTGAATGACTGAGGATTTCTCATAAGAAACCATAAGGAACAGAAGAAAGTGGCACAACATTTTTCATGTGCTGGAAGAGAAGAACTGACAATAATTCTATATCCAATGAAAATATCTTTCAGGAATGAACGGGGAAATCAAGGCATTCTTGGGTGAAGAAAAATGAAAAGAATTTATGTTAGCAGAACTACCCTTAAAATAGTGACTAAGAGAGTTCTCTAAACTGAAAGAGAATGATAAAAGAAGGAACCTTGGAACATTAAGGAGGAAGAAAGAACACAGTAAGCAAAATAAAATGACTTTCATTCTCCTCTTAAGTTTTCTAAGTTATGTTTGGACATTAAAGTAAGAATTAAAGCACAATCTGATGTGATTCTAAATTTGTATTAGAAAAAATACTTAATACAGTGATTTTACAATTGAGGAGTATAAAAGAATATAAAGAGAAGGTTTAAACATAAAGAGAAATTTTCTACTCTTAGACTGGCAAAATTACATTACCAGGAGACTGTGATAGGTTATGTATATATAATGCAATACCTAGAGCAACTGCCAAAAAAGCTAAACAGAGATGAGATCAAAATTACTGTATATAAATTAAAATGAAATATTAGAAAATGTTCAGGTAACCTACCAGAAGGCAAGAAAAAGGGAAGTGAAAAACAGAATGAACATTAAACAAAAACTAAAATGGCAGACTTAAGCCCTAAAATATCAACTATTATATTAAAAGTAAATGATCTAAATGCATCAATTAAACACAGAGTTTAGCAGAATGGATGAAAAAGCATGACTCAAATATATGCAGTCTGCAAGAAACTGATCTCAATTATAATGCTATAGACCTCAATTATAATAAAAAAAGCAGGAGTAGCGATATTAATATTAAATAAAGTAGATTGCAGAGCAAAGAAAAGAGTGATATTATATGATAAAAGAGTCACTCTGCCAAGAAAACATAGTAATTCTTAACTTGTATGTATCAAATAACAGAGTCAGAAAATATGTGAAGAGAAAACTAATATATAAATCCACATTTATAGTTGGAGACTTTAATACTCTTTTCTCAACAACTGGTAGAACAACTAAACAGAAAGACAGCAAGGATATTGAAGAACTCAATATTAAGTAACAGAATCTCATAGACATTGAGAGAATACTCCAACCAACAGCAGCAAAATACATTATTTTCAAGTCCCAGAGAATGTCTATACTAAGATATGCCATATCTTGGGCCATAAAACAAAGCTTATCAAATTTAAAAAATAGATACAGACCATGTTCTCCAACCAAAATGAAATCAAACTCTAGATCAGTAACAAGAAAATCTCCAAACACTTGGAAACTAAACAACTTCTAAATAATCCATGAGTAAAAGAGGAATTACCAAGTTAATGAAAATAAAAATATAATAGATCAAAATTTGTGGAACATAGTTAAAATAGTGCTGAGAGGGAAACTTACAGCATTAAGTACATACATTAGAAAAGAGAGGAAGTTTTCAATCAATAATTCAAGTTCCCACTTCAAGAATGTAGAAGACAAAGAGCAAAATGAACCCAAGCCAAGTTAAAGGAAGAAAATTAATGAAGATAGTACCAGAAACTAATGAAATTAAAAAAAAAAATAGGGAAAGTCAACAAAACAAAGAGCTGGTTCTTGCAGATCAATGAAATTGATGAACCTCTAGAAAGGCTGACAAAGGAAAAGATAAGACACAAATTATCACTATCAGGAATGAAATGGGATATTACTGGAGACCCTGCAGACATTAATAGGATAATCAGGGAATATACAAAACTACACACACAGATCTGACAACTTTGATGATATAACCCAATTCCTCACAAAACCATGCTACCACAACCAATATATAAGTTGATAATTTGCATAGCACCATAGCTATTAAGGAAGCAGAATTTGTTATTTAAAAACTCCTGAAAAAGAAATATGCAGGGCCAGAGAGATTCATTGAATAATAATCCAAAATAATTAAAGAATCATTAAGTCCCTATACAATGTGTCTTGGGTTAAGTGTGTGTGTGTGTCTTTCTCATCTGAAAAAGGCGATTACTAGACGATGCCTAAAATTCGTCCTGAAGACTGTCTTGTAGAGAGTAAAACCTATTGAAAACTTATGTTAAATATATTCCTAAATAAATATCTGAGAAGATGGTGGCAATTATGCAACATTGGCCAAGGTGTTGGGTTTTTCCACAGGGTGGAATAACAGAGGGGCACAGAAGTTCTCATGTCAATCAATGTTGCTTCACTTTCTTACAAATTACAAAGTTATATTAAAATAGCATCTATATTAACTAAACTCTCCATACATGCCTTTCTCTACAAAGATTAAAGATACCACTTAGCACATTGTAAGTGAACAGAAGCCAAGGTTTTAAGTTCTATAACTTTCTGACTGAGTACCCTCCAAATTCTCATTTTTTTTGAGGGTTAGGTGCCTCCAACCTCAGATTTTTCAAAGGGCATATACAAGATATGTTAGGTGAGGCTTTCCTTATGTTTTCACACACTAGTAGTTAATTACATAAATTATTTTGCTTATATAATCACAAGTAAATATTTTAAAGAGAATTTTCATTTATTCCAAAACTTCATGTTATTGATATTTTAAAGATTTTATTTATTTATTTTAGAGAGAGAGAGCATGCACAAGGTGGGAAAGGGGCAGAAAGAAAGGGAGAGAGAGAATCTCAAGCAGACTCCAAGATGAGTGTGGAGCCAGAGCAGGGCTTGATCTCATTACCTTGAGATATTGACCTGAACTGAAATCAAGAGTCCAACGCTTAACCAACAGAGTCGCCCAGGCATCCATATTGACACTTTAAACATCACATTCTTTGTCTTTTCTTCTATGATGTCCGTACTCCTTATTACTTGAATAACTAGGACTACTGTTTTATAATTGGGTAGAAGAATAACCTTTAAGTGTAGTTCATTATTTGTGTTTGATTTATTTTTGCATATATGATTTTTGTATTGATTTTTTGATTCTCAAAAATACTTCAAAATTTTATTTAATTTTTAGCTTCCTAAGTATTGAACAAATTATGCCCATTCTGGAGCATGTATTTCAAAGAACTTAACTACATTTTAAATTGAGTTGATTGTATTGTTTTTGATATGTGGAAGATGAGCTTCAAAATTTAAATTGTGGCAAGATGTAACTTTTTACATATTGACAAGGCCCCATTTAGAGTGACATAATGCATTTTTATAGTTTAAAGACTCTGAAGGGGCACTAGGAAAAACACTGTCTATTTCCTCATTTAATTTACTTAATATATTCCTCTGAAGAACACCAGTGGGACAGAATGTTGAAGAAACACAAACTTTTAAAGTTGCCAGTGATTTAATTTAACACAAGTTTCCTTGGTATTTGCATACACAGATTGTATTATTTATAATTAAGTTCCCTGGTTGTGTATTTAAAGCTTTCCAAATCCCTCAGTATCCTTCTGCCTCTTTGAAAAGTTCAGTCACATTTGACAACACCAATCTGGCATTTAAATGTAACAAATGGAGACACCACACTCTTTCTTTAAATAACATATACAAAGTGACATTCCAGGAGACTGTCTATGCCATGTCCCCTGTCCTCTCTGTCTATGGCTGTCATAGACTAGAGGTTCCAAGGCTGAGCATGTGGTCTATTACACTGAGAGTGCCTGCTCTATTCTGGTTAATTTCCATATTTTTTTTAAAAAAAGGAAAAAATGAACAATCCCATTTTAAATGTTTGTTGTTTCTAGAAAATATTGTAGATTATTTTTTGTTTTATTATAATCAGTAAGTCTATGTAAGACTGGAGTTCACTCCAAATGCAGCTTTAAAAAAAAAGGAAAAGAAAAAAAAAATTCAATGGCTCAAGTCTAAGTAGTCTTTGTTGGATGCTGTCTCAGTGTATTGTGACTCCCCATTTCATTATAAAGCCATAAACTTGCTCTATAAAAAACTATGTTAAATACAGCAAATATAACCAATCTCTCTCTCCCCTTAATTACATGTTTTCCCCTGCCTACACATAACTCAAACCTTATGTTGAATCAAGCTGGAAATTTTGTTTCTCTTTTTTGCTCTGCTGATTAGAAAATGCTTTTATTATGTTTTTTTCTCCTATCTTGTTTCAGTACATTCCTCTTATTACTTCTCTTTTCATTTCAGCTACCACTGTAGATCCTAAGAGCCAAATGTATCAGTAACTCTTTCCATGTAATTAATGTTTCCAAGTGGTATGATATGTATGAAAATTTTGTCTTCTTAGTTCCATGCTATTTTCATACCAACCACTACTCAGCCGCCAATCCAGACTGAACTGAAAGTTTGGTGAATTAAGAGGTAGATGTATCACCAGCATTCTGTTAAAACCTATTGGATGGCAATAAACACACAGATATTTCAGATCCTCCAACTGCTTCAGTGACTATTATAAACAGCAGAAAAAAATGAGTAATTCAAGCAATCAGGCCAACACTTGGTATCAAGTTGAAACTTGGGCAAATTGTAGTCTCAAAGAATGAGTATTGGGTTCCAACAGGCCATGCTTTTAGTGTTCAATTTTCAAGATAGAAAGATACTTAAGTGATAGCTTCAATTTTCATTCAGAAAGTTCACAATTAAATAGCAGACAATCAAAACATAGACAGTCACGGAGTCTCACTTGAACATGAAGGGCAGGTGACATTTATTTGTTATGTAGGGCAATGTGACCAACATCCTAGTTTGCCTAGCCTTTCCCAGTTTTAGCACTGACAGTCCCATGTCCCTGGAAACTCCTCAGTCCTAGGCAAACTGGGATGTTCATTGCTATCACTACAATGAGGTCATTACATTTAATTAAAACTATTCATTTATTTTCATTTCAATACCTTTGAATAAATTATGTTTTAAAAAAATTAAATGCACTATTTGTTTTAAACATTTGACTAGTCATCAAATTTACTTTGAATTATCTATTTTAAGCAGTAATTTTTCAATAAAAATTTTATTTTGGGCATAAGACAACTAAATCTGAAGTTTTAACTAAAATAGGCTTTTGAAAGATAATTTATGTAATAAAATAATAAACATTAATTAAGACTCTTGTTCTAAACCCTTTGATGCGCCGTAAAATAAGAAGATAAATAAAATGGAGCCCATTTTCTCTAGAAGCTTACAGCTCCAAGTTTCCAAGTTTCTGTGGAAACAACTTTGCAGTTTTAATAGTAGAGAATCATGTGTTCGTAATGTTCATAACTAGTTATAATTACCAAAGGTTGATGTAGTGATTTATTTTGTCGTAAGTATAATGCACAAATAGAGGCTAAATTTTGGCCCTCTTTATTTTAAAATAGGCTTATTTTGGAAGCAACAGTTATTTGGATTAATTCAATACCAATTTTCAAAAAAGTAACAAATACTTATATTTTTGTATGCCGGAGTCAGGACCACCACATTATTGAAGAAAGATAATATAATGTGAGGAATATACAAGTATCTAAAGAATAGCCTAAAGTAAGAGCAGGTGCAATTATATGATGGGTTATTTTCCTGGTCTTTTTATAAGCTATTTGGATGGCACTGTGTCTTGCAAACAATGCTAAAAGCTTTGGTAAGATTTCTAGGCTAGCCTGAATAAAAACACATTCTGTACCTATGTAGATAAAAACTTTATATTCACAATAAAGAGAACATATTTTGTAATCCTAGTGATAAAGTAAAAAAGAACAAATTAATAAAAATTATTTTTAAGATTTCTCTACCTCTCAACCAGTATAATCTTTTGGCAATGTCAATTTGAATATGTCACTTCTCTACATATACAAACCACACACGCACATATACACACACTCATGTATTCACAGTTAAAACTCTTGATTGGATTCTCATTGCTTTAAAGATTGGGACGAAAATGAAAATATTTGATTACTGTCTCTTTTCTACACTAGTCCACAGGCTCCATTAAATCAGGGGCCACATCTGGTTTTGCTCACCACTGTACTCTCGTAGGCTAGCACAGGGCCTCACTATTAGTAAACACCAGATCCGGATAAACACAATTTTGTCTTATTTGCTGACATTTGAACAAAAGCAGGTTAATTATTAGAGGATGGTCAGAGAGGTGAAAATAACTTGAAAAGGGAGTTTTAAGGTTTTAAAGGTTGATATTACTTTTTCCTTCCTATATTCTTACGTTATATGTTGCTTCAAAACTCATGACTTCCCCTTTTCTTGATGCAAGTAGATACCTAGCACCCCATTAACATTCATGTGCCAAAAGGAGGAAAATTTTGTTAACCCACAAAATGTCTGAAGAAGAGAGACAGAAAACATTTTCAAGTAGTTGGATAATAATTGAAAGTGGTAAGAGCTGATTTAGCAGGATGTGTATTTATACATCAGGAGAATTTGTGTAAAGTAGTGGTCTGAGAATGGTTGAAGATCAAAGAAAGTTGCTTGAAGGGGAGTCAGATCAGTTCTCCCTGAGCTTGAAGGAGTCGGCTGGAGAGCTAGATGGCAAGCCGTGGATAATCTGCCCTTTGTTGGTACAGAACTAAGGGAAATCAGTGAGGGCCAAAAGTTGTTTTGATAATTAGATGGAAGCTATAGATATATATTTTTTTAAAGATTTATTTATTTCTTTGAGAGAGCGAGAATGAGAGAATGAGAGAGAGAGAGTACATGAGAGGGGGGAGGGTTAGAGGGAGAACAGGCTCCTTGCCGAGCAGGGAGCCGGATGCGGAACTCGATCCAGGGACTCCAGGATCATGACCTGAGCCGAAGGCAGTCGCTCAACCAACTGAGCCACCCAGGCGCCCCTGAAGCTATAGATATTAATAAGCTGATTAAATTAACAAAGTAGACAAAATTATTGATTGCTGCTTTCTTCTGTAAAAACATAACACCACATTGCATGTAAATCCTTAGCAAATTAACTGTACTAACACCAAATTAGAAATATTACCACACTTTTGCATTTGAAAATTGATTAGATAATTTAGAATTTAGTATAACTACTTGAATTCCATGTAGTGTGATTTAGCTTAATACACCAATAGAAAGATACTTGTGATAGCTTCACACCCCAAAGAGAGATGGATGTCGATGATATTTTTAATGATCATCACAGATGGTAATTAATAGCTTCCCACAGAATCCCATCTTAGTGTTAAATTATACTGTAGTCAAAAATTATTTGGGGCTTATGTAAACTCTCTCTTGGGGGCATTTTCAGCTCCTATACTTTTATTGGTCTTTTGTGAGGATGGAATACAATTGTTCTGTGCTCTCTTTATGATTAATTCCATGTATATTTGAAGGAGGCTTTTGCAACCTTTAGAGTTATATTTTACAGCCTACATAAGCCAATGTGTACTATTTGTAGGCATGAAATAGCTTCCATTCTCTTGAATTCTTTTGTCAACTTACAACCATTTAAGTTTCTATAGAGCCCTCTTAAAATACAAAAAAAGCTAAAAGTTCATCAGCTTAGAATGGTCATGAGGTTATAATTATTGAAGTTGGATAATATGTACAAGGATGTCCATTTTACCATTTTTATTTTTGTATATGCTTAAAAATTTTTATGGTAAAAATTTTAAAAATATATCAAGAGTCTGTTAGCTAAGGGTCAAACCATGCATGTGTGTGTGTATGCATGCGTGTGTGTGTGTGTGTGTGTGTGTGTGTGTGTGTATACCCTGGCTGGCTCTTCAACTTTTAGATTCAGGGTTAGTGACTATTTCTTTGAGCTTCTATAGCTCTGTGCTTTGGTGATTCTGGGTGATCTCAGTAAAAGTAATTTTGTTTTATTAAAGTAACTAAATTTACTCAGGCAGGACATATTGCTCCAAGTCCCCTGGTTTCAATATTTGTATTCTCTAAGTGGTTATTGGATTCCGATAAGGGTCTGAAGAGGGTGGTTTTTGCAGAACAATATTTCTGGACATTCGCGTGTCATGTGCCCGTTAAGACTATCTCTATGTACTGTATCATCCACCGGAGCAAAACAAGAGTCTGACTTCTCTTGCAGAATAGTTCCACTAGTCAATGTTGCATTTTAGTGGAGAAAACATTCACCAGGAGTCAGGAGAGGCAAATTTTAATTCTTCACCAGCTACTGTCACTGAGAGAAATTCACATAACCGTGCTTCCTAACTCACTTAAAATTCACTAGGCCTCAACTCGTAAGTACAGGTCACGCCTCTTGTTTATTTCATATTAAACCTCCACCATTTCCCAGAGGTCTCACGCTCCACACCCTCTTCCCCTGGGCCCTCTCCAATATCGACTTCCCTCTTTACTGAGAACACGAGGTCCTAGAACACACGTTCTTTGAATTAGCCCCCTCTGTATTTATCAGTGTCTCCATCTCCTTTTCCTCTGATTTTTGCTACACTCATCTGTGACTTTGCTCACAGTCTTTTCTCCCTGAGTTTCCCTTCCACAACTTACCTAACCTGGAAAAATCCGTTTTTACTCTAGTCCCAAGGCAGTGTTAGTTGTCTTATAGCTTCTCCCCGTCCCTGCAGAAACAGAATCAATGTCATCTCGCTTCCTGGGGCACTTGGCTCATAGCTCTGTCATGGTGGAATTTCATAAAGCGATTATTTTCCTTTGCTGAATTTAAGGGGTGGCTGCTCCCACTCCTTGGGGAGAGCACATCTTTTCTCGTTCGTATCTCTAATTCCAGGGTACAGAGCTTGGAATATGGTAATGGGAACTTAATAAATCTTAAACTGGAATTGAAATATTTCTGTGTCTGAAGAAAAAATGAAAAATGGTGCTTCCTTTTCTAAAAAAAAAAATTCTATTTTTATTTTTGATTCTCTGTATTTTAACACATGTTGCATTCATAGAATATCCTTTATTGTGATTGCCTTTTCTCCTTCTCTACTGGCTTTTGTTTTCCTCAGGAAGTAGATGCTTTTAGTGAATATGAAAAAAAGGGGAGAAACAAAAATAGCATAGTGTGCAAGAATTCTATCTTTGGATTTATAAATGGATTTTAGGCACATTCTTTTGCTCTTCTGGCTTGTGTACGGGAGATTTATTACATATATATTATATTCACATGTATATAATTATGTAATATATTTGCTTCATTCTCTCTCCACCCCAGAAATTACTGCATATTAGAGCAGGGCTAGATTTTCACTGATACTTCTCTGCTGGGGAGAAGTAGGGACTAGAAATTGGCTTTGACTGACTTATCATTGTAACCCAGTTATTCAACTGCTTTAAATTACCCATGGTCAAGATTTGGCAATAACAGAAATCAAAATATTTCCTAGTTCCCTTGTTCTTTTTTTTTTTTTTAAGATTTTATTTATTTATTTATTTGAGACAGACAGAATGAGAGAGACAGAGAGCACATGAAAGGGGGGAGGGTCAGAGGGAGAAGCAGGGAGCCCTGCCGAGCAGGGAGCCCGATGCGGGACTCGATCCAGGGACTCCAGGATCATGACCTGAGCCGAAGGCAGTCGCTTAACCAACTGAGCCACCCAGGCGCCCTCCTAGTTCCCTTGTTCTTGCAAAAACCTAATTATCTTTGGTTTAGTAAGTTTATTCCAAATATATTTATTGTATAAATACTGTAAAAGGCTTGTGTCTTTCCTGGTCAAGGCAGGGTAAAGGAGCTGGGGTGAATATTGATTATTCCATTCTATATTATTACTGTTCTATATTATTATTATTAATTAACATCATCATCATCATAATATAGAATTATTCTGCAAAGAAATATCTCTAATACTCAAACCCCTGCTTATTTTCCTCATCCTCAAAAGCCTAGATCTCACAAGCAGAATTTTAAGAAATATTTTCTACCTTTACATTTTCAAATTTATGTAATTCTTTTTTTTATAATTTTTTTAAAGATTTTGTTATTCATTTGAGAGAGAGAGAGAGAGACAGAGAGAGCACAAGCAGGGGGAGAGGCAGAGGGAGAGGGAGAAGCAGACTCCCTGCTGAGCTGGGAGCCTGACATGGGGCTTGATCCCTGGCCTTGGAGATCATGACCTGAGCCAAAGGCAGACTCCCAACCATCTGAGCCACCCAGGCGCCCCAAATTTATAATTCTATAAAAAATTTTCTTGACCATGCTTGTCACTTAAGATCATTTGAAAAATTTTAATTTAATATTTACTAAGCATGTGTGAATAAGCATGTATAGTGTTCAAAGTGCTTTTCCTGTTCAATATTAACTCACAAAGATGCTGTGAGGTTGGTGTTTAGTATGTACTATTATTAAAACTTCAGCAATATTGAGTACTTATCAAAGTCTGTGGTAATATTAGGCTCTTAATACTTATTTTATTAGTAATTGGTAAAATTTATTGAGTTACTTTATGCCAAACTCTAAGAGTTCTATATACATGAACTCATTTAAACCATGCATTCACCCAGTAAGATGGTGCTCTTGTTATCCCCAACTGATGCTAAAGGATGTTTGAATTAGAGACAATAGATAGAAAGTAACTGTGTCATGATTTGATCACATCTGTTCATCTCCAGGCTGGTCATCTCCAATACATTATATGCCCCTGCTTTGCCTATCAAGCAGTGTAGACAATGAACTCCTTTTATTGCCTCCTTTTGCTTACTACCCTCAGACAGTGTAGTCTGACTTCTTTAGTGATTGTTTTGAAACTCCTTCAGCAAAGGTGGAGAAGGACTGTCCCCTCGGCAAATTCAGTTAGCTTTCCTCTGTCCTCATCTCTGATCTTTTTGAAATCTGCTTATGTGTGAAGTTGGTATAATAATGCTTATGTTACAGGATGGTTTTCAGAATTAAAGGTATATGTGCAAAGTACCTAGCCATGCATGGCACCCAGACTTATTATTAAGAAATCCTCATCACAAAGTTGCATAGAATAAGTGCAGATCAGCAACAGAATAATTAAAAAGAAATTCTGGGGGCACCTGGCTGGCTCAGCAGATGGAGCATGTGACTCTTGATCCCTAGGATTGTGAATTGGAGCCCCACGTTGGGTGTAGAGATTACTATGAAAAATTCTGATCTCTAATTATGTTTCTCAAAGAACATGAAAGTTGACTCATTTATAACCCCATCAGATACTTAGCCGGGTGCATTCTCCTCTCCTCTGGATGCTGCACCTCTGCTGCTCCGGAGCATTTCACTTTTCAAATCTGAGAACTCTCCTTAACCCCAGTTGTGTAGCATCTCACTGATTTTTTCTCTCCTCATTCTCTGGCTCTCTGTTCTAATGCTGCCTCAAAAAATGTGTGAGTCCAGATGCCCTTTTTGGGAAAGAGGGATGCCTGCAAGGATAGGGGAAGGGAAGCAAACATCCCCACTCACCCTGAAAGGCTTCCTTTCCCATGGTCCGGCTATTCTCCCTTTCCACGTCTCCAAACACACTGTGTTTATATGCTCCTCTGAAAGCTCTTCTTTCCACTATAAAAACTGAAGAAAATAACCCCCAGCACTCTCTTCCATTACCTTCTCCCTCTAGCTGTCTCTCTTGACGTTAAACCTACTCCAGAAAAGTTATCACCTCCATGCAGTGACTCCAAAACCCAGCTTTCTAATTTCAGTCTCTTTCACAAGTTCTTGATCTGCTGTTGCCCCCTTTCACTGGATAAATTCATCTTCACTCACCTGAGTGGAATGCATTGTCAATATATCAGCCTTAAGGTAAAAAACCTAACCATTCATCTTTTCTCTTCAGATGGACTTTCTTTCTGTTGTTGGTTTTATCTACTTCTGTTCAAGGCTCTCTCCTTTTCTTTTATCTTTGAGTCTTCCTATTCTCTTAATCCTAAATTCAATATGTTGCCAAACACAAACAACACAATCAACTTTACTGCTACTATATTTCTTGTTTCTTTCTTCTTCTTTCCATGGCCCCTGTCAATATGTTAGATCAAGCATGTATTTCTGACCTATATTACAGTGAAATAAACTCATCTTCCCAGGTCTAGTTTCTCCCTGATGGAAACCATTACTCATAGCATTCACAGATCTATCTTCCTAATCCACAGTTTATAAAAAGCCATTCTCCTTATAAAGAGCCTGTGGTGTCTCCTCAGCTTTCTGAATTGAGTTGAAACTCCCTTAGTTGGTGTTCAAGCCCAGCAACAGTGCAGTCCAAACCTTTATTTACTGACTCCTATCTGATTTTTACCATTCCTACATCCAATGCACAAATCACACTGGAAGCCCTATGGCCTCTGAATTTGCCCTTAATTTTCTCCGGCCTCCTTTGTTTCTGTTGACCTTTCAACTAGAAGGATCCTCATGGCTTTCATTCACACATGGTGAAAGCTAAGATAGCATTCAAGGCTCATTGGCAAGTTCATTTAAAAAAATCTTTTCCTGTCTTGCGTCCAAGCAGAAGCAATCTCTTTTGTGATCCACTAGAGCACCTTCTTTGGTCCTTTTTTATGATAGTCTATATCATATATCCTATTAACATTTTTTGATACTTGTGTTTTCTCCTCTCTCATTACTGTGAACTACTTGGAAGCACAATTTATGCCTTATTTATGTTTTATTTCTTGTTATAGCAGGCAAATTAACTTGGGCATAGTAAATACTCAATAGATACTGGATTGAATGAAAGTAGGTAGAGGAATCTTGGCCAATGGCTTAATCTATGAGATGCTCTTTGCTCACCAGGAAAACTAGGTGATTGTACTATGAATCCCTAACTAGCTTCATAATTCTATAATTATATTTATAATTCATACAACATATATTCATAATTAGATTCATAGTTTTTTGGAGTTTGGGATGTTAGTTTGGAAGAAGAGTTTTCACAGTCACTTTCAACTTTTTAACTGACTTCTCCTTAAGTTATTGCTTTAAGGAAGACTGAAAGCTGAAGAGGGCTGGTGCTTTATTATACAGAACTGGATTCACATCTCTTACCCAGTTTTTGAGTGGGAAGATAGGAAGATTTCTAGGACATTCCTGGAATAATAAGATCACAATCTCCTAGAGCTGTTAGAGCTATATTTCATATATATAATATATATAATTCTGAAACAGTTATTGATAACAAAATTTATTGAGCAATTAGTAAATTGCCAGGCATTATGCTAAACTCTTCACTTTCATTTTATTATTCCTCACAGCAACCCATGGAGTAGGTATGTTTATCCTTATTTCACACATGAAGAAAATTCAGGAGAGCGTTTGGTACTTTATAAGCATTTGGTAAAATCTGTGACCACTGCCCTCATGTGTAGGTTGAATCTAAACTCTTGTAATCATTATTAAAATTTCTAGAAATAGAAAGTTTGCTGAGCCTTCTGACTATATTTATTGTCTTTTCCATACCATTTTGAAGAACTTAATCTTACTATTTTCTAAGGTTTTATCTTTCATATAAGAAAAATATAAAACTTAGTCTGAAAATCCTTATTTTGACACTGGTAGAAATTTGGACATTTACTGACCTGCAGTCAAACCTTCCTCTACAAAAGTGTTTATCAACATGTGGTCCATGCCCACTGGTGGTCTTTACTGGGAGTGGACAGTGTCTGTGGATTGGTCAGAACTTACTGAGTCTGTCAGGTACTGTCAACAAGGGTAGGGAGACATTGATGCTTTGGTACTGTCCATTTTTTAAGCAAAGTTTAGTAATCTGTCGGGCTAATTTAGTGAGTTTTCCCTGAAATGGTGACAAAATAACATTTTCCTGCATGTGATAATCTAACACTATTGCTAACAGCACATAAACTGAAACTGTAGAGATATCATTCAGAGTAGCACTTTCCAGAGCAAAACCAGGTACACATTCAGTACATATTTAAAACTGGTTATGTGCCAAATTTTATTTATTAGTGGTGAAGAAAGCTTTGCTCTCATAGAGCTTAGGTTCTTTGGGAGGAGGCAAATAAAAGCCAAGTCAAGATTAATTTCAGATAGTGATAAATGCTCTGCAGAGAATAGAGAACTTAATGTTGTCAGATTATAGGTCCAGCAATTATGCACCAATACATTTATCCTTGTTGTCTTTAGCCTATGTCCCTTCTCATTGGTGCCCATGTTTATAGATCATTAAATAATGTTTGATAATCCCTGCTGGATGTGATGGTAGGTAACTGGAAATGTGGTGATATATATGGACATGTTAGGTTAGATTTTACTGAGGAGCCACTTTTTTTAAAAAATTTTTTTATTGCTATGTTAATCACCATACATTACATCATTAGTTTTGGATATAGTGTTCCATGATTTATCGTTTGTGCATACCACCCAGTGCTCCATGCAGAACGTGCCCTCTTTAATACCCATCACCAGGCTAACCCATCCTCCCACCCCCCGTCCCTCTAGAACCCTCAGTTTGTTTTTCACAGTCCATCGTCTCTCATGGTTCGTCTCCCCCTCTGATTTCCCCCCTTTCATTCTTCCCCTCCTGCTATCTTCTTCTTCTTTTTTTTTCTTAACATATATTGCATTATTTGTTTCAGAGGTACAGATCTGTGATTCAACAGTCTTTCACAATTCACAGCGCTCACCATAGCACATACCCTCCCCAGTGTCTATCACCCAGCCACCCCATCCCTCCCACCCCAACCCCTACTCCAGCAACCCTCAGTTTGTTTCCTGAGATTAAGAATTTGAGGAGCCACTTTTAAGTGGCTTCTTGTCACCTAGATTCTAGGTGACAAGAAGAAGGAAGCAGCCATGTGAAATAGATAGCTTGCCTCCATGTGGGGATAGAAGGACAAGCTCATGCAAAGATACTGTGGCAAGCAAAATTTGGGCCTTCCCATGCAAGAGAGAGAAGATCTGTATGACTGGAACATAATGTGTAAAGGAGACAGTGGAAGGAGATAAAATCAGATAGGTATCAATGGTATACATTATAGAAGAACAATTACCTGTGCTTTGGTCAATATTTTGCTTAATGAGTAGAGAAAAGTCCCAATATAAATCCATTCCCAGTTAGTGTATGGGCAAATATGCAACAATCTTTTGAACTATGACTGAATAAATGTTTTTTTCTTCCTTTCTTTTCAGAACCAAATTTATTGAAAGAATAACATATTTCTTGATTATTTCTATTTACTCCTCACCAACTACATTTTGACTTTTTCCCTTACCTAAAATCTAAAAAATTCCTCTTATGCAGATAACTGACTTCCTTGATGCCAAATCCAATTGATACTTTCATTTATGTCACCTTCTGTGTGAATCCTTTCCTTTTCCCCTGCCTTCCCCAGGTAGAATTGGTTTTGCTTGCATTGATGCTCTTTTTGTACCTTGTGGAAATTTTGATCAAGCACCTTAAATATTTCATCACACATATTTGCTTATGTATATACTCTCTCTATTAGAATGTAAGCTGCCAAACTCTGAGTTTCTATCCTTAATGTTTATAATTGCTTCTATTATTGATGTTTAGAACCTAACACAGACTAAGTTTCCAATTAATCTTTTACAAATGAATTTAATGACTAATGGTATTCCTTTGAAGCAGAGCTTAGTATTTTGGACTGTTCCTTCCCTTCTTAAGCTAGGTCCTCCCTCAGTGGATAGAGGTTTTTGGTAGCAATAACAAGCAGGAATCACTATATTTGTCATAAGTATGGTTTTGATATGCAAATAAAAAGTATGCACTTAAATATCAAATATTGTTTCTATTCAGCCAATAATTATAATATGCCCAATCTGGATTTAATGTTCAAGTAAATAGAAAACATTCTGAATGTGGGTAATCATGACCATTGAATGTCTGACTTTTCAGGTTGCTATTCAAAGATATAGGCTAGAGTGAAAATAACATGCAGTTTTTTCCTCCGAAATATGTTAGTTGTCGAGGTGAAAGTTGCTCCTGGGAGCTTTTCAAATGAGGGATAGGATTTCTTTAAAGATTCACAGCACCCATAAAAGATTAAGGTCTGTTTCTCTGATCCCAGGCACTTTTGCTTTGTGACATCTCTCAAAAATATGTTTAATAACTTGAATAATCTGAATTTATTACTTTAGTGACAACATGATGTTAATAATGATGATAATACAACAAGATTTCTTAAGAAGTCTAAATTGGTGCATATAGCTCAATTGCCAAGAATATGATTCTTTTTCAGCTCTTGAATTCTTCACTTGTCAGATAAAAAAATGAATGACACACTGTGATATATTTTTAAAGAGATTTAAATGTTGCCACAGAACATGAAAAAATATTTTCTATAAATAAATACAAAAAGAGGCATATATTATATTTACCACTATGTCCTTTCCCAATAGTTCAAAAGCTTTTGAACATTTTGTAGGAATCAATTTAGCATCTTTTAGCACATAGGACATGGTATGTCTCCCAAAAATTTGAATGTAATTTTGTGTTTGACACAAATAGCCAGAACTATAAGACAGAGACACAAAACATTCAAACTCATTTTAGTGACGTATATTTGTTAGTTAAGAACTTCTGATTTGGTAGAAATGAAGAATAAATGAATAACTAACTGGATACAGGACTTGATCCATAACTCATGATATTCATTATTAGGCTTAATACAAATAAGTTGGTGAAAATTTTCAAATAATATCATCCATCTCACTGATACAAAATATTCTAAATATTGTTAATTTAAATCTGGTCATTAATTTTATTATTTAAGAGCTTGTGATAATCCTGTTTCTCAATTTATCTAGAATTGGTATCCTATGAATGCAATGAAAACACATTAAGTGGTCTACAAATGAGAAACCCTACTCTATAAAATAAGAGATTTGTGCTGCAAATGAGACTTTCCTGAGTGCACAGAGAAGATTGATTTAGGGCTCAGGAATGATAGTTAATTGGAAAAGAGTTCATTATCTTAAAAATAATGAATTCAAAAGTCCATTAATTTTTAAGTTTTTTCTGTAATTAGATTTAGATATATAGTAATGCAATTATTATTGCATCAAATAGATGGTTTGGACTTTACCATTGTCAACTGAATGAATGTTTTTGAAAGTGATCTTTAATTTCTTTTAAGGTGTTAACTGAGTTTTTATGTATACTCTAGCGGGATGACACTGCCACAGAAAAGCATTGGAGTTTCTGCACATGAACACTATGAAGATTGAAAGATAAGTTTGTATACTTCCAAAAAGAAAAACAAAAAACAGGCAACTAAAGAAAAACATTATCAGTACTACAAGAAAACAGCCAAAACAAGAACGAGAGACATTCTATGGTGTAAATAATCAGGTTTCCATAATAGATCAATGACATTAAAAAAAAAAAAAAGGTAGTGGGCTGCTTCAGAAAAGACTTCAGGGCCTAACAGTGAAATGCAATGTGTAGACCTTATTTAGATCCTGATTCAAAGAAAACAATCATAAAAATTGGTGAGATGAGTTCCCTGGGTGGCTCAGTCAGTTAAGCATCTGCCTTTGGCTCAGGTCATGATCCTGGAGTCCCGGGATCAAGCCCCCGTGTGGGGCTCCCTGCTCAGGAGGTAGCTTGCTTCACCCTCTCTCTGCTCCTCTCCCTCTGCTCCGGCCCCATGCTCACACGCTCTCTCTCTCTCAAATAAATAAATAAAATCTTAAAAAAAATTATTGGTGAAATAATCAAGGACAATTAGACAGGTGCTGATAGTATTAAAGGATTATTAGAACTTTTGGTGTGATAATGTGGCATGGCAGTGATGTTTTATAACCTATTTTTATTTGTTATAATGGAATATTGATGTATTTACAAATGACACAATATCTGGATTTTCTACTTTAAAAATCTTCAGAGAAAGAATTAGAACAAAGTGAATAAACCTGGATGTGTAAAATACTGATTGATGTTGAAGCTGGGTGAGTGATACATATGTTTTCATTATGCTATTTTCTCTACTTTTGTGTACATTTTTTATTTTCCATAATAATAGGTGATTTTTTCCACATTTATTAAAATGACCTATTCAACTGACTACCATATACATTCGGTTCACAGAAGCAGGTGTCTCAAGAACCTTAGTAAACAAAATATTGTTAGACAATTTGATGTCCTAATAGCATGCAACTTCAGAAATATATGAAAGTTTGTAGTTAGATGGAAGAATTATTATCTTAATCCTCTTTTATTCAGTCAATTCCCATATATGATTTTTCCTTTTTTAAACATTCTTGTTAAAGAATGTGAAATACATGCAGAAAAGTACATAAAAATAATGCATGGTTTAATGACTAATTAAGAAGTAAATATTATGTGATCTTCACCTGTATTAAGAAATAAACTATTATAAGAACCACAGAAATTTACTTCATGTACCTTTTGATCATAACCCTTGCCCCTTACCTTGAGGCAGTTCTTAATTCTGCCTTAGTTTTGCCTGTTTTTGAATTTTATATAAATGGAGTGATATGGTATATATTATTTTCCCTTTGCCTCCTTTGTACAATATTATGTTTGTGGGATTTTTTTGTGTTTTTGCTTGTTGTTTTAGTCCAATCATTTTTATAGCTGTATAGTATAATAATGCTGTCATATGCACTCTTGTACATATATCTTTGGGCACGTGGGCACAGTTTCCTGAAGACTATAACCCCAGGAGTAAAATGGCTACATCATCAGATGTGCCACTCCATAACACAGATGCTCAGATCACTTATATTTGTCTTATATTTATCTTTTCTACTTTTCTAATATATGCATTAAGATATTGTCTTAACTTCATCCCACTTGTTTTGATACATAGTATTTTCATTATTGTTGTTTAAAATGTTTCTAATTTTTGTTATTTCCTCTGTGGCTGGATTTAGAAGGGCATTTTTTTTTTTAAAGATTTTATTTATTTGTCAGAGAGAGAGAGAGAGCACAAGCAGGGGGAGCGGCAGGCAGAGGGAGAAGCAGACTCCCCTCTGAGCAAGGAGCCTGACAGGACTTGATCCCAGGACGGCGGGATCATGACCTGAGCCAAAGGCAGATGCTAAACCAACTGAGCCACCCAGGCATCCCTAGAAGGGCATTTCTTAAAAATATTTTGAAAAAAAAAATAGTTTGAAATTGAAATACAGAAAATTGCAGAAATTATAGGTATTACAGAAAAAACAAACAGCTCCATATAGTTACCATTCAGATGGCCCTCTCATGCCTCCTATCAAGACCAAGATGAGTGTGGAGCAGGAGTGAGTAGTGATTAAATTTAAGAAGGCACTTACTCTCAGTGTTGGGCAAATGCAAAATTGGCACTTGCATGAATTTGAGAGTGAATGCCTCCTTAAATTTTGTCTCCTTGATTTCTTGCTCCCCTAAATCCAGTTCAGGACCTGACAGCCATAGACAATACATAAATAAATGACCATGGCTGTGTTCCAATAAGATTTTATTTACAAAAGCAAGCAGTGGGCCAGGATTTGCCTGTGAAATTTAATTTCCTCACTTCTGATGTAGATTCTTCCTTCTGACATATATACCAGCTCACTAATTCTCCCTTCATCTGATCTGTTGTTAATCCCATTTGTTTACTTTCTTTTTCATTTCCAGACTATCTACTTGGATTTCTTTAGTGATATCTGTGATATCACTATTTACAATTTCCTAAGGATATTTTGATTGGCTTTTATTTTTTTTAAACCATAGATGTTAAATTAGTCACTTCATGATCTGTGAATGATAATTCCAGTATTTAAAGTCTTGAAGCTCTGCTTTTGATTTTTGCTCATCATATCTGTTTCCTTGAGTGCTTGTTTTTCTTTCATCATATGCTCCTCATTATCCTTGCAAGTATGTGTGTGTGTGTATGTGTGTGTGTGTGTGTGTGTGTGTGTAAATAATCATTTGAGGCCTAGGATAAAGGTATATTCATATCAAAGTATGGTCCCTGGACCAGCAACATCAGCATCACCTGAGAATTTGTTAGAAATGTAAATTTTGTGGCCTCATCCCAGACCTGCTGAATCAAGAAGTGGAGTCGAGGCCCAGCAATCTGTGTTTTAACAGTTCTTATATGATTCTTTGCCTGTTCATGCTTGAGAACCCCTCCTTTAAGGAAGATTTTTAGTGTTTATGTTCAGTATCTGTTCTATCTGAAATTCAGTTAATTTCATGTCTTGAGTGTTTTGGGCCTCTTAGACAATGTTAATTTGAGTGGCTAATCTCACTGACTTGCATAGCAAATTAACCTTGAAGGTGTATCCACTGTAGCCTCAGCTTCATGTAAGGAGAATCTCCTATTAGACCCTCCACCTTGAGCAGACCGTGAATTTTTATTTCTGTTTCCCTTTCTATATGCCCCCTTCAACCAAAATTCAAAGTTCTCAGATGGCAAAGGCTTCAGATAAAAGGAGCATCATTGCCCCTTTTCTCTGGATTCAAACTTGCCCCTTAGATCTGGCTAGTAATTCCTTACCATTTTGTTAACTCATTGATGCTTTTAAGAAGATGTTTTCATATTTTATCCAGCAATTTCAGTTTTTTTCTAGCCTGAGCTAGTCCCAGTTTCCTAGCCCAGCATTATAGAAAATGACCTCATACAGGTATTTCTAGGATTAGTTTGTTTTTATCTAACACAAGAGAAAATAAAAAATGTAAAGACAGTTTTATCTTAATGGGACATTGACATTGATATGAAATGTTCTTAAAATGCTTACCTTGTGTTTTGAGATTTATGCCTCAAATATATACAGATTTACTCTTGAAGAAAGCATGTTGACCTTGTTAAAATTGCTCTTTTTGGATGTTGGAAGTTCTTTTGCTTCATTCAGATATCACAAGTCTTTGAGAGTGATGTGGCGATCGCCTGAGACTTAAATTTAATTTTTGACAATTTCTATTCATGTACTTATTGTGAAAAATATTCATATCGGCAGAAAGTTGATGGGTTCTATCATTCAGAGGTAGAATGTTGCTATGAGGAAGTGAATTATTGACTGTTCACTGAAAGTAATGTATTTATGCAAAAATATTTCTGTAAAGCAACATCTGCTTTTTTTGCTTTAAGGAACATAGTCACACAAGAGTGTAGACAGAAAGTAAGTGAAGTTAATTTAAGATCCCAAATCTCTTTATCAGGCCCTTTTTACAGATAATGTGAAAATACTGTTTTTCTATTGACAGATATTGAAATTTCATAAAGCCACAGTGATCTGTGGGAGACCTGACGACATTTAAACTCGGTGATGAATTCTAGACAAGGGCACATAGATTCAAATGAAAGGAGACTAAGTTTAATTCTCTGCAGAAATTTGGATTAAGTTAAATATTTCTGTGTGTTTTTAAATGACTGTTCTGTCTTTCGAGCATACTGTGTTCAGACAACAAAGATAAATGCTGGAGGAGCCTACAAAACTCATGCGAAGTCACAATAAGCATAGAATATAGAGATTATACTACAAGAAGAAAGGACTTAAAGTATCCTCTCAGAAAATTTACTAAGTTGTGATTAGTAATCAAATCTACGTGTCTTTTTTTTTTTTTAAAGATTTTATTTATTTATTTGACAGAGAGAGAGAGCAAGTGCACAAGCAGGGGGAACAGCAGAGGGAGAGGGAAAAGCAGGCTTCCCGCTGAGCAGGGAGCCCGATGCTGGACTCGATCCAAGCACCCTGGGATCACGACCTGAGCCGAAGGCAGACGCTCAATGATTGAGCCACCCAGGCGCCCCATCTATGTAAAACTGCTATGTTATTTAACATTTGGAAAGAGAAGTTGAAAGGGAAATGTATTAAGGAAAGATTAATGGATCTCTGGAGGTATTATGGCTGTGCATTTAGGCTCTTGCACTCTGTGGACAGTACATGTGGTATATACAGTTGTATGTTTGGAAACTCTAAGGTGAGTACCTGAAAAATTAACATACTTCAAAAAATATGTGAGTAGCCCTGTTGAAAATTATTTAAAAATCAATAACTTTTCTATATGCCAGCAATAACCTCTTAGAAAATGTAACAAAAAACTGATTATAGTAATAAACATAGAAAATATTTTAAAAGATCTATAAATAAACTTAACAAGAAATGTGTAGGACTTATATGAAGAAAACTATAAGATATCACTGGGGGCCATAAAAAAGAATTTAATGAGTGAAAATCTTTTTTCCTAGAAGGCAAACAATATAATAAAGATTTTGTTTTCTCTAAAATTATAAATATAAATACAATGCAATTGCAATAAAAATTGCAACTGACCCACTCTAAAACATATTGGTAAAAATAAGTGTAAAAATGGTTAAAACATTTTTTTAAAAGAAGAAAAATGATGTGGGGCTTGCATTAATAATAAAATGTTATAATGATGATTTTCAATCAAACCATATATAGGTAAAATTCAGTATGGTAAAAGGCAGTTTTCTAATAATAACACACTATTCAATGTATGCATAGTGTTGGGACTATTGGTTGTATATAAGAAAAATATAAAATAGAATTAGAATGCAAAAATAGCTTCATACTAGTTTCTGATGTGGACATGATTCACTGTATTAAGAGAGTAAGAAGAGTTGTAACAATGAAAATGAAATTTCCATCTTTGATAGCACAACTCTGCTAGCCATTTCTGATACAGTGAACTTACAGAAGATGGATCGTCTCAGTGTGTTATTAACAAAAATCACAAAGGTGAAAAAAAGACCTGGACTTCTAACAGGGCCTGGGCCTTGGCAAGAAAACATGGCCCAAATTTTAGCCTCCCTGCTCTCCTATCCCCCAGGACTTTGGGCCAAGAAACCTTGTGTAATGCAGTGCACATACTGTGCATGCAAGTCCTGCGAGGAGTGTAGCATTCACAGACGTTCTGGAAGGCAAGGTGATATATTGCATGTATGTATCTAGTTTTTCCAGCTATAGAAATGAATCCCAGGGAGATGATAGGAAAAGTACAATAGGGAGAATGTTTAAATAAGCAAATTATTTATCAATAAGGTGTTAGTTTAGAAATTATATACATTCGTAAAATAAAATTCTTTAAAAATTTTTAACTAATGTGGTATGTTAAAAAGTAGCATGTTATTAGAGTTATAATTTCCATTTCTTCCACTAATAGCCATATTAAGCATTTCTCTTTCAATATTAATCGGCAGTTTGTATTTCTCTGATTTAACTGTGTCCTTGTAACATTTTCTTTTTTAGTTCCTTCCTTCCTTCCTTCCTTCCTTCCTTCCTTCCTTCCTTCCTTCCTTCCTTCCTTCCTTCTTTCTTTTGGTTTTACTATTCACCGTATATGTTTAAAACTTCTTTTACATTGAAAAAAATTTTATAATCAGAAAAAGCACATTTTTGAAAAAAAGAATCCCACAAAAACTACTTGAATAAAAGTCAAGAGATTGATTTGTTATTTGTGGAAATTTTCTTTATAATTAAAGAATGGAAATGAAGGATAGAAATATTAGCTAGGAACAAGTCTGCAATATGCCTTGAATCCCAAGCAGAGCAGATTGAATTTTGTCCTAGTGACAATAGACAACCATTAGAAATTTTGAGTTGAGGGCGCCTGGGTGGCTCAGTTGGTTAAGCGACTGCCTTCGGCTCAGGTCATGATCCTGGAGTCCTGGGATCGAGTCCCGCCTCGGGCTTCCTGCTCAGCAGGGAGTCTGCTTCTCCCTCTGACCCTCCTCCCTCTCATGCTCTCTGTCTCTCATTCTCTCTCTCTCAAATAAATAAATAAAATCTTTAAAAAAAAAAAAGAAATTTTGAGTTGAAATATGGAGTGAGATAAATGCAGTGTTTTAAGTATCATTTACTTCATAAAGGAAAATATTATGGAGCTGGCTCATAACTCTGTCCCCTGTCTCTGTTCACCATGTGGTGACCTCTGTTTTCTCTCAAAGTTCTTTACATTTGTATTTTCCTGGTGTGAAAAAAGATGAGGTATAATGAAGAGTATTAGAAATTTTGCTGCAAGGTGAAGATATTAAAATGAGAAACACTTTCAAAAACAAGTGATGAGGTGAGGTGCTAGAATAATTTAAAATGAGATGGGTCAAACCCTACTAATAGTACAGTTTGAAGAGTAATTGGGATGAGCAGCTGAAATTAGATGGCTTTTGGTTTTTCCTTTCTCTAATTTCTGTGATTAACCTGCTATTACAAAAGAATTATGTCTTTTCTTATAAAAATGGTATAAATTTGAAATAGCCACAAATAGCCTTTAGTTTCTGATCCTGATTTTTTATTTTTGATCCAAGAATAAATAGAGCATGGGCAGAAGCCTTTATAACCTGCTCTCCCACTTTACGTTTTCTGTTTGCAGCCCTAAAGTTGGAGGTGTTAGACATTTCAGTGTTCCAACAGCACTTCATTAACTAACTCATCTAGGAGAGAGCATTCTCTGGGGTGCTGCTATTCCTGGTCTCCTTGCTAAGACCTTGGTTGCCTATGTATATTCCTGACATTCCAATCCCCTTTGGGAAGCTGCTTGTAATTCATCAGAGACATATTATTAAGGGAGTTATGGCACTGACCTGAGAAAGGGGAACAAGGTGAACAATGGGGAAAGAGGTAAATCCATTATTCTCCAGGAAAAACTTGGAGAGAGTGGTACATTTTTCCTTGCTCCTAAAGTAAAAGAGAATTTCAAAATTTGGAGGAGGGAATGATTCGGAACAGGAACATCGGAAGTCTAAAACCAAGAACACTACAGGAACCATGATCTTAGCTCTGGGAAAGGGTTTTCTTTTGGGTTTTGGATGTTTGGGGGCTCCCTTGGCTTTGGGGTTGGATATGGAGGAACTTTGTTTAAGGGACAACTTGGTCACCAGTGCAAAAAGTGTGGGGAACCCACTGCTTTGGTGAGAAAGTTAAGGTGCCTTTAAGGTCTCATTTTACCTTCTCTGGTCTAGTAATGAGTATAGATCCTGATCCTTGAAGAAATCGAGTGGCTGCCTGTGTTTCTGGGACTTGAAGACAACAGATATTGGGGGGAGGGTAAGGCACTCCAACACCTTCTTTTGTTTATTTCTGGAATCAAATGTTGATGATAGGCATGCTTGCCTAATACACTTACTAGCAAGAAATTATTCAGACAATATCGAGCACAGCATTTAAATGTTCACTACTACTAGATATTGTAAAGGACCTAAAAGCTCCATGAATTTTTTCTTCAATAACGTATTTTTCTTACTTACTTGCTTTCACAACTACATTTCTTGAGTCACCTAAGATCCCCTAGTTCTATTTCCACAGCTCCCATTCACCCTTCAAATAAGTCCTCTTTGGCCACCATCTCTACCACTACATTGGAACTACTTTTGTCAATAACTTCTGTGTTTCTAAACCCAAGAACATCTTATGCATTTATCTTATTTGAACTGTTAGTAATATTGCATACAAATGAATGCTCCCTTCTTCTTGAAACATTTATTCTTTTTTTTTTGGATATCTTAAATCTCAGTTTTCTTCCCATCTCATTATTTATTTTCAGTGTTATTTTCCTTCTATTCCTATTTTCTACAGTTTGGCCAGCCTCAAGGTTTTGTATCCTAGATATGATCTAATTCAGTTTATTTCATCTAGTTTCATGCCTTTAAGAATAATTAAGATAACACAAAGGATCAGATTATAAAATCAGGTTTAAAAGAATCAAATACCTACTATCAACATTTACTCATAATTTCAAGGGTACATGTAATTGTGAGGCACAGGAAAAGCAGAAAAAGGTCAGGGACTGACAACACAGCTCTCTGTCCAAGGCAGCAGTAGGAAATGCTCTGGTTCAGATTTAATGTATGAGATATTTAAGTAGTATATGTGCATATATTATGTGCACAAAAGAAGATATTTTGGTCATGAAGCATCTCCATTTTATATGTAGCTGTTTATAGAAATTACAAGTATTTTCTAGAAAGCCATTTCCCATAAAGCCATACATTTCAGTTTTGTTTTCCCTAAGCAGTTCTAGATAGATCAGATATAATCCTGATCAAACATTCCATAGGTAGGTACTCTCATAGTAGCAAATTAATGTATTTGTCAGAAATGTTATAGCAAACATGTTTATAAGAAGATTTGCTAGTTAACCTCCTTCTTTGTTTCTCCTAGTAAAGGGAGAAAATAGATTACAAACCTGCTGCTAACCCATTCCTCCCAAATTGATGTTGATATGTTGATATTGATGTGGATGTTAATATGTCTATACCTCCCCAATTTAAATCTCTCTCTCTTTGCCCAATGTCATACTTATATTGTCTGTTATTTACTAGGCACTATCCTAGGTGCTGGATTTTCAAACTAGATTAAGACACAGTCTAAACTCTCATTTGCTCCTCATGAATGTGATTGTATGAGAGATTCCAGTACAAAATAAGTTTGAGTTTATATATATATATATATATATATATATATATATACACACACACACACATATATATATATATATATATATATATATATATATATATATACAGTGTCTCATCAAGAGCCACTTTCAAAATATGGTTTCTGGACCACAACATTCTTTTTGTCTTCTTCCAGGCCACTTGCCTGAGTCTCTTTGATTGTTCTTACTGATCACCTTGACCTCCAAATTTTGAAATTTAAAAATTTCAAGTTTTCAGCACTTAGATCTCTTATTTTCTCCACCCCAGTCTTCTCAGTCGGTATTTATAGTTTCAAGACTTTGAATTTTATCTCTGAACTGATAAATTTATATCTCTAGGCCAGATCCCTCTTCAGAACTCCATGCTTGTGTATTCAATTCCTGACTTGAATCTACACTTTGTTGTCTAAAATATATTTCAAAGGAGTATGTCCCAAGACTAGCTCCCTAAATTCATCTTGGATCATCCTTGATGCCTTTTTTTTTCTCACCCTTACATAATCCATCAGTGAACCCTGGCTCTTCTGAACAGAATAGCAAGTGTGATCCCTTTAATATTGTAATCATGTCAGTTCTCTGCCTCAGATGATCTTCCATCTTACACAGGGCAAAAACAAATTCATTACCATAGCCTTATGAGGACTTTCAGTACATGCTAGCCATATTCTTCCATTTTCCCCAACCTAGGCCCCACTTAACTTCTCTCTATTGCTCTGGCCTCTTCACAGTTCCTTAAAACATGCCCACACTTTCCTCCATAAGCACCATTGATTGCTCTTGCTTTTCTCTTTGCCTAGATGACTTTTATCCTATATCCATGAGGCTCACTGTCTTCTAACCTTCAGGACTCTGCCTGAATATTGGCAGTGACTGAAGCATTCCCTGAACACCATATATAAAAGAGCATGCCACCTTAACTCCAGCAGGCTCTATACACTGTGTTTTATATTTGTCCATAGCATTTACAATTATTTTACTTATTTTACATTTTTTACTTCTTTTATTTGTTGAGCATCCTGTCTTTCCTCCACTAGGTCAATCTTCTCTGTCTAAAATATAAGCTCTATAAAGCCTGGGAATTTTGTTTTACTAATGATATCCTAGTACCTAGGAGAGTGCCTGGTATGTGGTGGGCATTCCATGAGTGTTTGTTGAATAAACACATGCATCCGTTTTTAATTAGTGAAATAATAGAAAAAAATTCTTGGTGAGGTAAAGATGGTGGAAAAATAAATGATTAGAAATCTGACAGTATAAACAATTTAGCTTTGATGAGAGGAATTTCATCCAGTTACAATCTTTTCTCTCTGAATTAGGACTTCTGATATACTTCATGTCCTTTTTCCTTATGGTGGTCTGATTGCAAGTCAAGAATCATACCTTTGAGGTTATAAATAATAAAATACAAATATGAGTCTTGCATATTTTCAATTCATTTACTTTTTAGTTCCTTATGTAAATAGAGGAAACTGTAGCTTTGGTTATTGATCTTAAATATGAGGTTATCTTGCAAAGTTTATGATTATAAAAATGATTATAATTGCGGTAGATTAAAAGTCTAAAGCCAAGATTTGAGCACAAATACTGTAGTATAGTCCTAAACTCAATGCATTAACTTGAAACATATAACCATACTAAATTTGTTGTGAAATAAATTATTCCTTAGTTATAAAATTAAGGATAATTAAGTTTTGTACCAATTAAGGTTAGATTATTTTGAAAATAAGTATCTGAATAGCATTAACATTATTGTTTTTAATTCTATGACTCTCTTTACAAGTGGCTTTGGATGTATACGCAAGCTAAGGAACAGACTATTGCCTCACAGCATTTATTAAATGACAGCACTATTACCTTCCCAAAGGATCTGAGTGGCTAAATATGTCACAAATTTCATCCTCTCAGGAAAATGTTTCTTACTTTCAAGTTGTAATTGACGTATTCTCTAATAATAGTTTACTCTGTAAAATAATCTTCCCAAATCCTCATCTCCACTGGTGGTGAGAAAGATGAAATTAAATATTAATTTAAAAACAGTATTCTATTTGGAACAATTATTATAACTTTATTTACTTATTTTGCCACAGGTTTATTTGTTTTTTAGGAGAAAAAGAAAATTCTTTTGCTCAAGCATTTGATGAAAGTACGAAGTTCATTATATGGCCAGTGATGGTTGATAAGTTCACAGCATTGGAACAGTCCCAGAAAATCTGTCACATTGTCACCACAGACAAGTTCTGTTTAACAAGCCCCTCTAGCACAGGTTAAACTATTTGATTATTCCTAAAGTGTTTGACCTCTTTCCTTGTACTCTGCAGGGGAAAACATTAACATTTAACCAACAGTGAGGACTCCTTGCTGAGGGTGAAAATATTCTTTTTTCCCCCCAGTTGTCTGTTCAGCTGACTCATGGTTGAAATATTCTAGTTTAGATTTATTAGCTGTGAAAAGGGAATAATTATTTTTCCTTGATTCCATGCTTTCCTATGCTTCATAAATTCCTGGTAAAGGCTATTAAATATATTTTGATATTTTCTCTAAAGAATAAGAGAGAGCTTCAGTGTTTGATCTGTGAAATATCTTCAATTGCAATTACTTCAGTGGTTTATTTTATTTTTTTCCAATATGTGAAATATAGTATAAGTTCACAAGAGTATATGAAAAAATATATTATAGTTAAAGAAGAGTAATAAACACCCACATACTCACCACCTATGCCAAGAAATAGACATCATAGTATATCTCTATATATATGTAAAATATGAATATGTCTATATACATATTTGTGTACTCTACTTTTAACCTTTATCCATGTATAGTTTTATGTGTTCCTAAAACAAAGTATAGCTGGATTTATGTTTTTAAATATTACCTAAAATTTTTTTTTTCTTTAACTTTCAGGACATTTACCTTTCTAAAAAACTGTTTAAAAATTTTATATTTTTAAACAGTTTTGTATTAGGAAAAAATTTGAGGGGAAGACACAGATATTTCCCTTATATACCCTGCTTCCACAAATGCATAGCCTGCCCCATTATCACATCCCCACCAGAATGGTACATTTGTTACAAATGATGAACCTATATTGACACATCATTATCACCCAAAGTCCATAGTTTACACTTCATTCTTGGTGTTGTATATTCTGTGGGTTTGGACAAATGTATAATGACATGTATTCATCATTATCGCATCATACAGAATATTTTCACTGCCCTAAAAATCCTCTATCCTCTGCCTATTCATCTCTCTCTCTCCCTACAATCTCTGACAACCATTGATCTTTTTACTGTCTCCATAGTTTTGTTTTTTCTAGAATGTCATATAGTTGGAATTGTATAGTATGTAGCCTTTTTGGATTGACTTTTTCACTTAGTAATATGCTTTTAAGTTTCCTCCATGTCTTTTCATGGCTTGATAGCTCGTTTCTTTTTAGCTCTGAATAATATTCTATTGTTTGAATGTGCCACAGTTTGTTTATCCATTTACCCACTGAAGGAAGTCTTGGTTGCTTCCAGGTTTTGGCAATTATGAATGAAGCTGCTATAAACATTAGTGTGCAGGCTTTTTTGTTGACATGCTTTCAATTCCTTTAGGTAAATACTGAGGAGTTAATTTCTGTATTCTAGAATGAGAATAGGTTTAGTTTTGTAAGAAACCACCAAACTGTCTTCCAGAATGGCCACCATTTTGCATTCCTACCAACAATGAATAAGAGTTCTTGTTGCTCCACATACTTGCCAGCATTTGATGTTTTCAATGTTTGGGATTTTAGCCATTCTAATAGGTATGTAGTAGTATCTCATTATTGTTTAATTCATAGTTCCCTGATGATTTATGATGTGGAGCATATTTTCATATGCTCATTTTCCATCTGTATATCTTCTTTGGTAAATTGCCTCTTTGAGTCTTAGAGCATTTTTTAATGTGTTTATTTTCTTATTCTTGAGTTTTAAGAGTTTTTTGCATATTTAAGATAACAGTCCTTTATCAGATGTATCTTATACAAATATTTTTTCACAGTCTGGTTTGTCTTCTCATTCTCTTGACATTCTCTTTCATAGAGCTGAAACTATTAACTTTAATGAAGTCTAGCTTATCAATTATTTCTTTCATGGATCATGCCTTGGTTGTTGCATCTAAAAATTCTTTCCATATCTAAGGTCATCTAGATCTACTTCTATATTAACTTCTAGGAGTTTTATAGTTTTGCATTTCACATTTAGGTCTATGATTCACTTTATATTTTGTGAAGGGTGTAAATTCTGCATCTAGATTCATTTCTCTCTCTCTCTCTTTTTTTTTTTTGGCATGTGGATGTCCAATTGTTCCAGAATCATTTGTTGAAAGACAGTGTTTGCTTTATTGTCTTTACTTCTTTGTCAAAGGTAACTTGAACTTATATTTGTGGGTCTTTTCTGGGATCAATGTTCTATTCTATTGATTTATTTGTCTTTTGTTTTTTAATAATACCACATTGTCTTGAGTAATATAGCTTTATAGTAAATCTTGAAGTCTGATAGTGTCAGTCCTCCAATTTTGCTCTTCTTCTTCAGTGTTGTGTTGGCTATTCTGGGTCTTTTGACTCCTCATCTAAATTTAAGAATCAGTTTGTTAATATCCACAAAAAAACTTGCCAGAATTTTGATTGAAATTGCATTGCATCTATACACCAATTTGGAAAGAATGTACATCTTGACAATATTGGCTCTTCCTATCCATGATATGAATAGCTTTCCATCTGTGTAGTTCTTTGACTTCATTAACCAGAATTTTGTAGTTTTTCTCATGTGGATTATATATATAAGTAGGTTTATAACTAAGTATTATAATTTTTTGGGTGCTAATGTAAATAGCATTGTGTTTTTAATTTCTTGTTCCCTTTGTTCTTTGCTGGTATATAGGAAAGTGATTGACTTTTATATATTAAACTTGTATCCTGAAAACTCTGTATAATTTCTTATTCCAGGAGTTTTTTTGTCAATTTTCTGCATTAATGATGATGTCATCTTCAAATAAAGGCTGTTGGTTCTTGCTTCCCAATCTGTATACCTTTTATTCCTTTTTCTTGTCTTATGGCACTACTATGCACTTTTAGTATGAATGAAAAAGATTGATGGTGGCACATATTTACCTTGTTCCTGATCTAACTGGAAAACTTTTAGTTTCTCACCTTTAGGTACAATGTTAGCTCTAGATGTTTTTGTTGTTGTTGTTGTTGTTGTTTTAATAGATATTCTTTATTAAGTTGAGGAGGTTTCCTTCTGTTCCTAAGAGATTTACTAAGAGATTTTCCAGAATGGGTTTTGGATTTTGTCAAATATTTTTCTGAATCTATTGATATTATCATGTGATTTTTCTTTAGTCTGATGATATAATGGATTACATAAATTTATTTTCCATTGTTGAACCAGCCTTGCATACCTGGGATAAATCCCCCTGGCTCATGGTATATAATTTCTTTTATACATCATTGGATTTGGTTTGCTAATATTTTTCTGAGGATTTTTGTATCCTTATTCATGAGAGATATTGGTTTGTAGTTTTCTCTTCTTGTAATGTGTTTGTCTGTATGGTTTTTGTAGTAGGGTGATGCTAGCCTTGTAGAATGAGTTAGCAAGTATTCTCTCTGCTTCTATCTTCTAAAAGAAAAGTATAATTTTTCCTTAAATGTTTGTTAGAATTCAACAGGGAGCCCATCTGGGCCTGGTGCTTTCTGCTTTGGAGGTTTATTAATTACTGATTCAGTTTCTTTAGTACATATATATGTATACATACTTTAATATATATTACATATATATATTCACATTGTCTATTTCTTTTTGTGTGAGTTTTGGCAATTGTGTCTTTAAGCAATTGATCCATTTTTTCTAGGTCATCAAATTTGTGGGCACAGTGTTGTTCACAGTACACTTTTATTATCCTTTCATTGTCCATAGGATCTGTAGTGATATTTGACCTTTCTTTTTGATATTAACAATATGTTACCCTCTTTTTTTGTAGTTAGCCTGGCTAGAAGTTTATCAGTCTTACTGATCTTTTCCAAGAATCTTCCTTTTATCTATTGATTTCCTTTTTTCAGTTTCATTGACTGCTCCTCTAATTCTTATTCCTTTTCTTCTTATTTTGGATTTAATTTTCTCTTCTTTTTCTAGTTTTCTAAGGTGGAAACTTAAGGTATTGATTTCATATATATATTTACATAAATAATATACATTTTTATATATTTTATATATTGATATAGTTGGATTAATATCTGCCATATTTATTATTGGTTTTCTTTTTGTTACTCGTTTTCTTTGTTCCTATTTTTTTGTCTTCTATTCTTTTTCTGCCAGTAGTGGTTTTAATTGAGCATTATAAATGATTTTTATTTTCTTTCATTTCCTAGCATATCAGTTATACTTCCTTTTTTTTTTTTTTTTTTACCTTTTCTTAGTGGTTACCCTAGGGCTAGCAATGTACATTTACAAGTAATCTGAGTCCACTTTTAAATAATAATGTACTACTTCATTGGTAGTGTGAATATTTTATAATAAAAATAATCTTAATTTTGTCCTCCTGCTCTTTGTATGATTGTTATTCATTTATAACCTGGATGGCATATATATGCATAAGATACATACATAAGCATTCAAAGTCAAATACATTGTTGCTATTATTATTTTGAACAAATTGTTATCTGTTAGATCAATTGAGAATAAGAAAAATAAAAATTTTTATTTTACTTTCCTTTATTCTTTCTTCAATTCACTTTTTTCTTTATGTAAATCTGAGTTTCTGACCTATATTATACTGACCTTATACATAGTTAACCCTTGAACAACACAGGTTTGAACAATGTAGGTCCACTTACATATGGATTTTTTTTTGATAAATATAGTACAGTACTATAAATGTATTTTCTTTTCCTTATAATTTTCTTTCTTAAAAAATTTATTTAATATTTTAATTCCAGTATGATTAACATACAGTGCTATATTACTTTCAGGTGTACAATATAGTGATTTAACAATTCCATACATTACTCAGTGCTTATAACAATAAGTGTACTCTTAATCTCCTTCTCCTATTTCATTCATCCCCCCACCCACCTCCCCTCTGGCAACCATCAGTTTGTTCTCTATATTTAAGAGTCTGTTTTTTGTTTGTCTCCTTTTCTGTTTGTTTGTTCATTTGTTTTGTTTCTTAAATTCCACATATGAGTGAAATTATCTGGTATTTGTCTTTCTCTGACTGACTTATTTCACTTAGCATTATACCTTCTAGGTCTATCCATGTAATGGAATATTACTCATCCATAAAAAAGAATGAAATCTTGCCATTACTTATGATTCCCTTGATAACATTTTCTTTGCTCTCGCTTACTTTATTATAAGAATATAGTATATAATATATAAAACATACAAAATAAGTGTTAATTTACTGTTTATGTCATTAGTAAGGTTTCCAGTCAATGGCAGGGAGTTAGTAGTTAAGTTTTCTGGAGGTCAAAATTATACATGGATTTTCGCTATGTGGGGGGTTGGTGCCCCAACCTCCACATTATTCAAGGGTTATCTTTATGTGTTTTTTTCCTTCTCTCTAAAAAATTTTTTTTAAAATTTTTTATTGTTATGTTAATCACCATACATTACATCATTAGTTTTTGATGTAGTGTTCCATGATTCATTGTTTGTGCATAACACCCAGTGCTCCATGCAGAATGTGCCCTCTTTAATACCCATCACCAGGCTAACCCATCCTCCCACACCCCTCCCCTCTAGAAGCCTCAGTTTGTTTTTCAGAGTCCATTGTCTCTCATGGTTCATCTCCCGCTCTGATTTCCCCCCCTTCATTCTCCCCTCCTGCTATCTTCTTCTTTTTTTTTTTCTTAACATATATTGCATTATTTGTTTCAGAGGTACAGGTCTGTGATTCAACAGTCTTGCACAATTCACAGTGCTCACCATAGCACAAACCCTCCCCAATGTCTATCACCCAGCCACCCCTCCCTCCCACCCCCCAGCACTCCAGCAACCCTCAGTTTGTTTCCTGAGATTAAGAATTCCTCATATCAGTGAGGTCGTATGATACATGTCTTTCTCTCATTGACTTATTTCGCTCAGCATAACACCCTCCAGTTCCATCCATGTCTATGCAAATGG
>NC_138370.1:48802004-48835109 GCF_054177405.1 Leptonychotes weddellii | reverse complement strand
ACTGACTGAGCCACCCAGGTGCCCCTGGAATATCTTTTTCTATCCCTTAACTTTTAAGCTATCTGAGTCTTTATATTTAGAATGGGTTTCTAGCAGACAACATACAGTTTGTTCTTATTTTTTATCAACTTTCATAATTTGCCTTTTACACCATTTATACCATTTATATTTAAATGGATTATTGATATCATTGGATTAATATTTCCCATTTTTGTAACTGTTTTATTTGTTGCACTTACACTTTTTTTTCCTACCACTTTCCCCTCTTTGTCTGGTTTTATCTGAGCATTGTATATGATTTCATTTTACCTTCTTTGTTAGCATATCAATTGTTATCTCTAACTTTTTTTTTTTTTTTTTTTGGTGGTTGCCTTGAATTTTGCAATACATAATTACAACTATTTAAAATCCATTGTCAAATAACCATACTGCTTCATGGGGAGTGCAGGTACCTTATTACAGAGATTTCTCAATTCTTCCCTTCTATCTCTTATGGCATTACTGTTATTAATTTCATTTATCCATATGCTATAATTACTTATGTAACTTTTATTACTTTAACCAAAAAGTGTCTTTTAGATAAATTAAGAATAAGAAAAAATAAAAGATTTCAATTTACCTTTGTTTATTTCTCTGACACTTTTCCTTTGTGTAGATTCTAATTTCTGATCTATGTCATTTTAACATACCTTGCAAGACAGGTTGGTTGGCAATTAATTTCCACAGTTTTGTTTTTCTGTGAAAGTCTTTATTTTTCCTTCATTTTGTAGGGCAATTTCATTGGATATAGAATTCTAGGTTAGTGTCTTTTTTTCCCTAATATTTTAAGTAAATCACTCCATTCTCTCTTCCTTGCATCATTTTTTATGAGAAATTCTATTTATTACTTCTCTTTTGGTGTTCCTCGATAGGTTAGGTGTTTTTCATTTCATTTGACTCCATTCAAAATCTTGTCTTTGTCTTTGGTTTTCTGTAGTTTAAATGTGAAACGCTTAGGTGTAGGGTTTTTTTTTTTTTTTTTTTTTTGAATTTATTCTGCTTAGAGTTCTCTTAGCTTCTTGGATTAGTAGTTTGATATTTGTCATTAATTTTGTAAAACTGTCTGCTGTTATTCTTTCAAATATTCTTTCTGCTCCATTCTCTTTTTTCTCTTTCTAGTATTCCAATTATGAGCATGTTAAATTTTTGAAATTGTCCATCAGTTCTTGGCTATTCTTTTTTTTCTTCTTGTTTTTCATTTCTTTTTCTCTTTCCATTTCAGTTTGAGAATTTGTACTGACATATCTTCAAAATCATTTTTTCTTTCCTTGGCTATGTCCATTCTACTAATGACCTATCAAAAGCATTTCATTCATCATTTCTGTTACAGTATTGTTGATTTCTAGAATGTTTTTTACATGTTTTCTTAGAATTTGCATAGTGATGCTTACATTATCCATATATTTTGATATGTTTTCTTTTTCTATTAGAACACTTAATATATTAATTATAGTTATTTAAATTTCCTATCTCAATATTCTAACATCTGTATTGCAGCTGAGTCTGATTCTGATGCTAGCTTTGTCTCTTCTGGTCTTCTAATTTTTTATAGAAAGCTTGACATGATGTAATAGGTACTAGAAATTGAGGAAAAGGCCTTTAGTGGAGGTTTATGTCAATCTGACCATGAATTAGTCTGTGTCTAATGTTTATTGTATCTATAAATGCCAGACACTTCAAATTCATCTAGTGTTCCTGCTTTTATATCCCTAAATTCAGTTTGTGTCATGCAGCTCTTTCAGCTGTAAGTCTCTGTTTTAACACTAGAGCCTCACTGATATGATGGTAAGGAGGGGGCAGGGTAGGGAACTATTCTATAAACTTACTCTTTTTTTTAGAATTTTTAAATCTTAATTTTATTTATTATTTATTTATTTATAATTTAATTCCAGTGTAGTTAACATACAGTGTTATGTTCCTTTCAGGTGTACAATATAGTGATTCAACAGTTTCATATATTACTCAGTGCTCATCATGATGTGTACTCTTAATCCCCTTCACCTATGAATTTATTCTTTTTTTTTTTAAAGATTTTATTTATTTGACAGAGAAAGAGAGGGAGCGCACAAGCAGGGGGAGCAGAAGAGGGAGAGGCAGGCTCCCCACTGAGCAGGGGGCCCGATGCGGAGCTTGATCCCAGCACTCTGGGATCATGACCTGAGCTGAAGGCAGTAGCTTCATGACTGAACCACCCAGGCGTCCCTATGAATTTATTCTTAAATCTCAATCAGCTAGTAAGCCTGTGTCCCTGATTTGTGATTATTATAATGTTTATTAATTTTCTCTTTAGCTGTGCCTAAACATACCCCCTGAGCTTTTAATTTCTATTAGATTTCATTTCTAGAAGGCAATTTGTTCTTTTTGCAAAATTCGTTGTTTTAAGCCTCTTGTATTTTTTGAATGCTATCAAACATACTTTTAGAAATATATTCCTTGATTGCAAATTCAATATCTGAAGGCCCTGTGGGTCCTTTCTTTTCTTTTTTTCCTTCTGTTTACTCTTGCTTATATATGAATTTTCCTTCTGTGTTTTGTGATTTTTGTCTATTAGTTGATTTTATTTTCCTTAGAACTTTATGTTTGTGAATTTTTTTAGGCTTAAGCTAAGGTAGGTTCTATCAGATTTTCTTTTGGGTTAAGTACCTTTGAGTCTTAACACTTTAAATTTTAAGCTAAATTCTTGGCTTAACAGTTGTCTTGTTAACCAAGCACTGTGAATTAGGGCACAAAACTCACATGAGTTCTTCTTTTATTAATTTTCAGGAAAGATTCCTCAGACACTCCTCCTCCCTCCACTCAGTGTAAAGATATGAGACAAATTTTGTTTGTTTGCTTGGTTGCTTGCTTATTTATCAAGAATACTAAATGCATAGCACTTTTATTTTCTATTCTTATACAAAAGGGGAAGCTTTTTTGATTCTTGCTTTATGTTGGAAACCAAACTATTAGATTCTCCATTTTCAGAGGCCTTTGGGCATTCTTTTCTATTTCCACAACACTCTGAAGGTTTAAATTCAACTATAGCACATTTTTAAAACTATCTGCACCCCTACCTTTGCTTAAATCTTAGCCAGAATATTTCTTTCATAACAACTCCTGGATACATTTATAAAGATGTATTTGAATTTCATCTACTAATTTAATTGGGATACTTAACTGGTCATAATGGTGAGAAAAGTAGTAGTATTGATTCTCTGTGTGCTGGAATTCTGTATCTGTATCATTTCTGTAAAGTTGGTTACAGATTTGCCTCTTGGATGCAGGTCTACTCTTGGAGTACTGATAAATTCAAAGAACTAGATGTGCTTGTTTCTCTCTTTTGAAATGTTGACAAAATCTATATATAATAGATGAAACATATGATAGATGAAACAGATATTGCTTTTGTCAACATGTTGATTGAATTGTAGCCTAGCTATGGAGGATCTAAAATTTTGTTTTTGACAACCAATCCAAATCAGTAATACTAATAAGCCTTGAGGATATTTATTTTTCTCTTATTTTTTCTCCAGTGGCCATTGAATATTTCTTGTTAACCACTTTTTTCTGGGGTTGGGGAGGATCTATTTATTATTGAAGAGTTTATTTATGATGACATTCTTACATATTTTGAATATTGTGGCAGTATATCTCCTATCCTTGGAGTCACATTGCGACTTACTAGCTTTGTGTCCTTGAACATCTAATAGACATCTATGTGCTTCTAATTCCTTATTGGTAAAATGCGGATAAAAACAACACCTAACTCATGATGGTGATGGTGATAATCATGATGACTAAGATGGATCTGGGAAAGTGAGGTTGGAGAGGATACTGTTTACAAGTCTTGGCATAACTTTTTCTTTATGATTCTTTGCCCTGCTTTTTATGCACTCAGAATACGAATTTGGTGCTTTAAGATCTCAGTTTCTACAGAATAATTTGAGGGGGTCAGTTTTAACCCATGTGCATATTTTTTATTTTAAAAAAATTTGATTAGAATGAAAGTACTTTATTTCTTCCCTAACTTGATCTTATTTCCAGCTTCACCACAGAGTCTTCACTGACTTTACTGCATATGGCATTTTTGAGAAGTCAGTCTAAACTGCCCGTTTTTTCCAAGTGAGAAATAGAATAATAATGATAATCCCTTTACCATCTTTCAGCCACTTTCTAGGGATTAAGTCTGAGCCTTTTCCATATAAGCTCCCTAAAAAAGTTGACCTCAACCTTACTTTCTAGTTTAATTTCTTCTAATGTTCCCTTGCAATCCAAGCTGTTCACTATTCTCTGGATGCACATAATTTTCACATCTTTGTCTTTAAGGCTTTGTTCAAACTATTCCCTCTGACAAGAATGCCCTACTCTCTCTTCTTTTTCTTCTAGATTGACTCCTCCTCTCTGCCTCCAGACTTGCTCCCTTGAATATATTCATTACACTAACCAGATTGATCTTTGGAAAATGCAAATTGATGTCAGTCCCCTGTTTAAATCCCTTAAATAGCTGCTATTGCTCTAAGGAATAGAATTCAATCTCTTTAATATAGTTTATTATGTGTTCTTCATCTTTCTGGACTTATTTTTGTTTAGCCTATCTCACAGTGTGTAGAATCACTCTAGCCCTTTTAGATGTCTTCTTTTCAGATGGTCTCCCAGTTTCACCCATATATCCTTGGTAAGGAAAGGCTATTCAATGTGTCCTTCAGATTTAGTGTTGTCAGATAAAATACAGGATACCAATTTAATTTTGAATTCCATCTAAATAGCAAATAATTTGTTGTAGAAGTATATCCCAAATATTACACAGGATATATCTGTACTAAAAAATATTTGTTGTTTATTTAAAATTTAAATTTAAATGGGAATCCTGTATTTTTATTTGCTAAACCTAGTAATTCTACTTAAGTTACAACTAAACCTCTGTTAAAGCAAAATCATGTATTCCTCTTAACATCCTGGACTTAATGGCCCTAACCACCATATACTGAAACCATCGTTCATCTGTTTTTGTCTTCTACTAGATAGTTTTCTCTTTGGGGACAAGAGCCGTCTCTTTAACACTATTGTCTGCAGCCATTACTGGCGAGCGTAGGGCCTGGAACATAAGTCATTAAAAATTTACTGAATGAGTGAATAGATGTATGGCCAAATGAATGAATGAATATAAAGAACTCCTATAGAACTTCAATAGAACCTTCTCTGATATCCTCCCAAGCAAAAGTATTTGGTAATTATCTCTGTTTTGATAATACTCTTTACATCTTCCTTTCATAAGTCTTATCACACATGTTTCATGCCTAATAGTTAAAACTGTTTATATGTCTATAAAACTTCCTACTTGGTGAGCATCAGTAGTTGTGGCCTCATTATTTCATGGTTGTATTTTCTACCTTTTACACTGACTTGTTAATCACTGGTAAATGTGAAGCAATGACTGTGATTTAAAGAAGGGACATTCAGTACACTATTTGGAAAGAAAATATTTAGCTGCATATAGACATGATATGTGATTAGTGATAAGGAATATGCTTTTCAGTGATGTTAATAGGAAAATGACATCTGCTAAATCACCTCTTGGTTAACTTGCTCAAATTTGAATACCCTATTTTAAGAAAGGTATAAACTAGATATTATCCAGACAAAAGAGTCCAAGGCAATAACAATAACCAATATTGTTCCAAGTAGTGTGCTATGTGGTTTAAATGCATAATTTCAATTAAATTTCATAACTGCCTTGAAAAAGGATTTTGATAAGATTTAACATCCATTCATGATAAAAACTCTGTACAAAATGAGTTTAGAGGAAACACCTCAAAATAATAAAGGCCATATATGACAAACCCACAGCTAACATCATACTCATTGGTGAAAAGCTGAAAGCTTTCCTTCTGAGTTCAGCAACAAGACAAGGGCGTTCACTGACACTACTTTTATTCAACATAGTGCCAGAAGTCCTAGCCACATCAATCAGATAAAAAATTAAAGGCATCCAAATTGGGAAAAAAGAAGTAAAGCAGTCACTATATGTATATCACATTATATTAAATATAGAAAACTCCAAAGATGCCACCAAAAACCTGTTAAAATAAATGAATCCAGTAAAGTTGCAAGATATAAAATTAACATCCAGAAATTGGTTGTGTTTCTGTACACTAATAACAAGCTATCAGAAAGAAAAATTAAGAAAACAATCTTATTTGTAATTGCATCAAGAAGAACAAAATATCTAGGAAATCTAGGAATAAATTCAACCAAGGAAGTGAAAGACCTATACTCTGAAAACTATAAAACATTGATGAAATAAATTGAAAACAACACAAATAAATAGAATGGTATACCATGCTCATGGATTGGAAGAAATAATATTGTTAAAATGTCCATATTACCCAAAGCAATCTACAGATTCAGTGCAATTCCTATCAAAATGTTAAGTATTCTTCATAGAACTAGAACAAACAATCCTAAAATTTGTATGGAATCACAGAAGAACCCCAATAGCCAAAACAAACTTGAGAAGAAAGAACAAAACTGGAGTTATCACAATATCATATTTCAAACTATGCTAAAAAGCTATAGTAATCAAAATAGTATGGTACTGGCACAAAAAAAGACACAGAGAACAATGAAACAAAATAGCCCAGAAAGAAACCCATGCATATATAGGCAATTAATCTATGACAAAGGAGCCAAGAATATACAATGGGGAAAAGACCGTCTCTTGAATAAGTGGTGTTGGGAAAACTGGACCACTTTCTTACACCATACACACAAACTCAAAATGGATTAAAGACCTAAATTCAGGACCTGAAACCATAAAACTCTTAAAAGAAAACATATACAGTAGTAGTCTATTGAACACTGGCCTTAGCAATATTTTTCTGGATCTGTATCCAGGCAAGGGAAACAAAATCCACTATTGGGACTATACCGAAATAAAAAGCTTTTTCACTGTGATGGGAAACATCAGCAAAACAAAAAGGCAACCTACTGAATAAGAGAAGATATTTTCAATTGATATATCCAATAGTGGGTTAATATCCAAATTAATAGAAGTCCTACAAGTCAATACCTAACAAAGGCAACAAATAAACCAATTGCAAAAGAGGACCTCAATAGGCATTTTTCCAAAGAAGACATACAGATGGCCAACAGGCACATAAAAGGATGCTCAGCATCACTAATCATTAGGGAAATGAAAATCAAAACCACAACAAGGTATCACCTCACCCCTGGCAGAATAGTTAACATCAAATCACAAAGACAGGAAATAACAAGTGTTGGTAAGAATGTGGAGAAAAGGGAACCCTCATGCACAGTTGATGGGAATGCAAGCTGGTATAGCCACTGTGGAAAACAGTATGGAGGTTTCTCAAAAAATTAAAAATATAAATACCATACAATCCAGCAAGTCTACTCTGGGTATTTACCTGAAGAAAACAAAAAACACTAATTTGAAAAGATAGATATATGTTTACTACAGTATTATTTATAATAGCCTGGATATGGAAGCCAGCTAAATGCCACCAATAGACAAATGGATGCAGAATATATGGCACATGTATTTTGTAGAAAATTATATATATGGAATATTATGTACATGGAGTATTACCCATAAAAAGAATGAAATCTCACCATTCATGACAGCATGGATCTACCTAGAAGGTATTATACTAAGTGACATAAGTCAGAAAAAGACAAATACCATATGATTTCATTTATATGTGGAATCTAAAAAAAAAAAAAGAAATAGATTCATAAATAGAGAGAACAAACTGTTGGTTGCCAGAGGAGAAGGCGAGTGGGAGGATGGACAAAATGGGTGAAGGGAATTAAGAGGTACAAAGTTACAGCTATAGAATAAGCAAGTCACAGGGATGAAAACTACAGCATAAGGTACATAGTAATATTGCAATAACATTGGTGACTGATGATAACGACACTTATTGTGGTGAACATTGTATAATGTATATAATTTTTGAATCACTGTGTTTTGTGTATGTCTGAAACTAATATATTGTACATCAGTTACTTGTTAATAAAAAAAATCCATAACTGCTTTATGAAACAAGCACTTGTCTCTGCATGTCTACATATTAAAAATGTGAAAATTAGGCTTAGGGATGTGCCCAAGATCCTCTATGTAGTAAATTGTGGAAAACATCCAAGTTGTCTTGCTAAACAAGCCAATGCTGCTTAAAAGATCATATATAATATGAGAAATAGTTGAAGGAAAAGGGGTTATTTAGCATGAGGAGAAAAAAATGGTAAATATTGTCAGACATTTAAAGGATCAGACTTTTCTCTCTCTCTTTTTTTATTTTTGAAGATTTATTTATTTTGAGAGACAAAGAAAGAGAGTGAGCCCAGGAGGAGGGGAAGAGAGAGGGAGAGGAAGAGGGAAAGAATCTCAAGCAGACTCCCCACAGAGTGTGGAGCCCCACATGGGGCATGATCTCCTGAGACCATGACAACCAAAATCAAGAGTCTGGTGCTTAAGAGACTGAGCCACGCAGGCACCCCCGAGGATCAGAATTTTTGTGTGTTTCCAGGGAGCAGAATTAAGACAAATGGGAAATATAAATGGCTAGATAAGAGTGGGAATTGCCTAACACCTAAGGTGTAGGTGTAGATAATTTATTCAGAAATGGGATAATTGAATTTGGAATAGAATTGATTCGAGACTCTTCTACAAAGAGTACTTTTCTAATTCCTTAAAGATTTAAGAGGCTTTAGAGAGGAGATTCAGTAGGTAGTTTGCATGAACAGATTACACTATAGATTACAGATAAAAACTGGATTCTGGTATTTTAAAGATGTTAGATTTAATGACTTTTTATGTAAACCGTTCCTCGGCTGAAACCTCAGACATTTTTATAAATTTCTATAGAACTGGTGGTAGCTGGGAAAAAATGACATTTTAAATCTATAAACATTTTTAATATCTGAGGTAAGGAATTAAATATGTGTATTGGTCATTCCATTTCACTAGTTTATAGTAACTATCTAAAACAATCTTTTATTAATGCAAAATATGCCTCCTATTGTTCTTTGGGGACATTTCGAAATAACTATTAACTTTAATAAAGAGGTTTTGGACCACGAAGGGACGTGTTACATTTAGGATTGCACATAGTTATGTATTGTTGAGGCAGAATTCTGTCTTCACAGGCTTTTCTGCTTATGAGGGAGAAGAATGTTTCTTTTCTCCATGTGGATTTAAATTGTACTTTTCTCTAAAGAGTTGCTTGCTGTGTTTATTCTTGTTTGAAGATTAATCGACAAAAGATATGAAGTGGTGTTCTAGATGACTGCAGGAAGAAATTGTACTAGACTAAGGGAGTTGAAGTCCAACCTGTACTGTGCCAGGAATGACCTGCACATTTCATTCTACGTAGGCCAATAACTAAGATGTTGTGCGATATACTAATGTTGGAATATTATGTTCTTATGTGATGGTGCTTTTGGAGTCACTGAATAAGAGAATATGTATGCATCCTAATTTCCTTGAGTGGACTCTAAATTCCCACTGTTTGTGATCCCACTGAGGCAAATACAGAGCCTAAGACTGGGACCACTCTTTGGTTCAGTTATTGAGACCTGATCCTGAACATTAGTTTTTCTTTAAAGGCACTCTCATTGGTTGGGTTAAGCTAGTCCCTTTCACAAAGAGGCAGGATTGATATTGAAAGAGAAGATAGTGTTCTAAATATCCAAGTATGAAGGTGCCTTCTCAAGGGGGATTGGCTAGAGCCTTTGAGCTCTGAGAATAGCCATGTATACTGTAAGTTGTAAATTACTGTGTTGTAATTCTCTCATGTAAACTAATTCAAGCTTAGAAAACATCTCATCAAAGACTACAAACTGTTTTCTTCTGTGTTGGGAAAACTAAGTGAAGGGTCAGTGCCATGCCTGGAAATAATGATAAAATGCAGGCAATAACAACTCTCCCTTATAAGACTCCCCTACTTCATCTTAGGACAGTGTGCTAGTAATAGATTGTTCTAGGTTGGTGGATAGTTTAAGAACTGCCACAGGTTATTCTGAGAGGTAAGAGCACAGAGAATAGCAGTAAGGATCCAAAAAATGCCAGAATCAAGACACAGACTAATGCAAAAATCCCCATGAGATGCTGCCATGTCTGATGACTCATTAGGAAATACTAGGGTGCTGTGGTGGCCATGAAAATGCTGCTCTGAGAGTATCCCATTCAGATAGCCTGCTGCAGAGTATGGTTGACTGGCAGCCCAGCTGCTCCCATCTAGGTCCACAATTGCCTTTATGCCAAAGCTGTGATTCTCCCAAGATGTCAGCTATCGTCTGAGCATGGTAAGGGGACTAATGCCAGTGATGCACAGCTCATGTAATAGATTACTTTAGCTTCAGGACTCCTCATTGGTCTGGCCAAAAGTTTTTTAAAATGGAGCAGCAATCCATGACTCTTCTCATCTCAACCTTCCTTCCCCTCTCTTTTTATAGAGGTCAAAATAGTATCATAGTCTGAAGGCTTTACCTATATACTTCTCCCTTCCCTTTCACCTTCACAAGTGCTAACTCCTTGCTAAGGTCTTCTCTGAGGACCAAAACTCACACAGGCACTGTGAGATTTAGCATAAATGGCAGATATGAGCTGATACCAATTGTAATTTTGGTGTTCATATGAATGTGCATAATTGAACTTGGACATTTTAGTTATATATGCAAGTGTGTGTTAAGCATATCAAATTGAAAAGTCACCTAAAAAAGAATTTGAGCTACTTCAAGCTGGAAGAAATGGGTTTGTGTGATATTACTGTTTATAGAAGGTAAATATGTGGCCTTCATCCCCATTTCTGCCAAAGAGCTCCTAAAACCTTTGTAATTTCCTAAGAGATAAGAACCATAAGTTAACAAGGTGACTTTGGAAGGCACCTAAGGGTGGGGGCTAGTTGCCAGGAGAACCAACCATGTGATTAAAGGGTTGGCAATTTCAGGCACCACTTCCCCACCTCCTGAAGGGGAGAGGGGTTACAGGTTGAATCAATAGCCAGTGGGCCAATGATTTAATCAATTATGCCAATGTAATGAAGCCTCCATAAAACCCAAAAGGATTGGGTTCATTGAGCTTCTGGGTTGGTGAATACGTGAGTTTGAGGGAGAGCGGTGTGCTTAGGGAGGGCATGGAAGCTCCATGCCCTTTCCCCATTCTTTACTCCATGCATCTCTTCCATCTGGCTATTCCTGAGTCATATTATTTCATAATAACTTGGCAATCTAGTAAGTAAAATGTTTTCCTGAGTTATGTGAGTCACTCTGGTAAATTAATCAAACCCAAGGAGAGGATCATTGGAACCTCTGTCTATAGCTTGTTGGTCAGAAGTACAGGTAACAACCTGGATTTGCAACTGTCGTCTGAAGTTGAGGGGTGTGGGGTCAGTCTTAGAGGACTGACACTTATGGTGTCTGATGCTATCTTTAGGTAGATAATGTCAGAACTGAGTTACATTGTAGGACACCCAGCTGGTGGTATGGGGGAAGAAAAAAACCCCACACACTGGAATTAGAATCAGAATTATTGTTTGTTAATGAATTTGTAAGTGTTGGTAGAACAAGAAGGGTAACCCTGAGATAAAAACAGGGACTGGGAGGTGGAGAAAAAATGTAGATGCCAAAAGCCTGGGAAGAAGGATTGGCCTAAGAGAGGTGTTAGATACAGAGTATGAGAATAAAGAGGTACGGAAAAATAGCTTCAAGATGTGGTGTAGCATAGCAAGAAAATGAAGAGGAAAAAAAATCCGGGGTATATAGATGCAAAAATACAGATTCCAGCAAAAATATAGAAATAAAGGAAAAATTGTTGGTAGGGTATATATAGTATAAACCTAAAAGCTATCTTCAGCTTGTTCATTTATGAATATTGGGAATGAAACTGAATTATTTAATGATAAATCACTTGAGGCAGGATTTCTAAGGAAATCCAAGGATGTAGGTCAAATAAGACAAAGCTGGGATTGAATCCAATATGAAGAAAACAGAAAGAATGAAGTGTTATTATTACATGTGATCCCTAATTCATCTTTCTCTGAACTATGTTTCTTCCTATCAGTGAAAGAAAAGTGTTAAGGAATTACCACTGGCATTAGAGACATTAGATTGACATATCATGGAAATTAATAATTCAACTCTTTAAATATTTGCTGATATCAAACAATGTAAAAAATAAATCAAAATAATTAAGCATATACCCTTAGAAATAGCAATCATATTTTTATGTATAAATGGATTACCCTGTACAAAATTAATGTCATTTAACTAGTTCTTTCTTTTTAAATATTTTTCTCCAGCAGTAGAGATGGATTTATACAATCTATTAACAAATTTTCCAAAGGTACACTTTTCTATCAGGAGCCCTGTTCAAATGCCAGGTGGTCAGAGTCAAGTGGTCAGTGTTTGATTTTCAAAGTGTTGCTAATTGACCTCTACAAAGATTTAGCTCAGGCAATGGGAAAACCAGATGAAAAAGTAGTCATTTAAGCATAGAATAGAAAGAAAAATGTCAGCTTGATTTTAATTGGTCTGACTCAATTTAGTTACTCAAAACTAACCAACAAAGACCAATTGCCAACTCTCCCATCTCCACTTTCCAAGGAGTAGATTAAGAAGCTTTCTCTTTATTTCAAATAACAAGTGAGTCCAGTTGTCTCATATTACAACTGGTGATGGTTTCCTTTAGTGTAAAAATAAAATACCACTAATTCCTAGTTTACAAGGTTGTAGTGAAGAAAAAAAATGAATCCTCATATTCAACACACCTAATAGATGCCTAGCATCTTGGATTCTCAACCTAGTCATTATTAACACATTGGGAGTTCAACAATTGGGCATCATTAATAAACATTATTTGAAGAAGAAAGTGAAGAAGGTTGATATCTAGGGAAAGGCATAAAGGTTGTACACAATGAAAAGGCATAGAAGATAAGAAATCTAAATCAGTATTACAAATGTAGGAGAAAGAAACATGTAATCAAATCAAAATACCTTTGAGAAGAATCCATGTTTTGTGAAGAAAAATACAGTTTCATAAATATATGTGAATTGAAAAGACAGGAAAGGAAGATTATTTTTTTAAGATTTTATTTATTTGAGAGAGAGAGTGAGCTAGAGAGAGAGCATGAACAGGGGGAAGGAGCAGAGGGAGAGGAAGAAGCAGACTCCCCCCTGATCAGGGAGCCCAATGCTGGCCAGATTCCAGGATCCAGGTCTGAGCCAAAGGCAGATGCTTAATGAACTGAACCATGCAGGCGCCCCTAGGAAAGGAAGATTATAAACTCCCTTGAGAGAGATTGAAATAAATTCAATGACAAAAGAGGCAAATGCAGCAGGAAAAATGTCTGTCTTATCTGTGTAAGTGCTCATCAGTATTGTAGGTAGTCATTGAGAGGATGAGACCACAGTTGACCGATGAGCTGGACCATGGGAGGCTCCTTCCCCTGCTCCCCTGTCCTTGGAGTGTGTATTCTGCATTGTGCTTCCTGTTCCCAGAAGCTGATCCAACAATATAGCCTTGAGATAGTGATGTGGTTTTGAGACCATCTGGATGTTATATGCGACTGAACCCAATAAAAGCCTTTATATAAATTTTTAAGATTTGGTGAGGGGTGTGGAGATCTGTTTGTTTTGCAGCCTTGCAAACAAGCAAAGTTCCTTTGCTTATTAAACCTCTTACCTACCAATCTGGAGTAGTCTGCTTCTTCCTTTGGTCTCTCCCTGTCATCCATGTACAGGGTTTTTTTTTTAGATTATACTTGGGAAGTCCCCAAGGAGGTTGCAAATAAACAATTGGAAAGAGCTTGAGGTTGTAGTAGAAAGTTAAGTTTCCCGTAGGGAGATGGCAAAATCCTAAAACTGGAAATCCAGAACTGGAAAATCATTTACATAGGTAATGTTTCATAATAAAACCTATAGTGGTTTTATATTGTTTTATTGGGGCAAAATTTTGTTGAAATGATTTCAGGTGTGAAATCCCCTACAAACTGATAGATTTGGAATAATAATGGATATCTGCACATTAAAAACTACAGAAAATAATGCATTTTACACATAGATTTGCATCACACACTATGATAGAGAAGTATACGGTTCTGTAAAAAAAAAAAAGAGTGGTTAAATACATTATAAAATTTATATGATGAAGTATTTTGCCAACACAATACTTATAAAAGTCATTAAGAATGCCTGTGATATAATATTAAATACAAGGAACTTGAATATATAGAGTGAAAATTGGGGAAGATAAAATAAATGAAAGACTGAGGAGATCGATAGCAAAATGTTAAGAGTAATTATCTCTGGATTTTGAGGCTATGGATTATTTTTATGTTCTTTTCACTTTTCTGAATTTTCTAAAATTATTACTTTTTGTATACAAGTAGATGTTAATTATAAATCTACATTTTATAAATAAGTACATGTACAAAGTTTTAAAAATCAGCTAGCTCTATAAGGCTTATAATTAAAAACAGCATCCCCTTCCTCCACCTTTTTTGCTTTTCCACGGCAGTCACTTGGAAACCTTTTAACTGTTTCTTCTAATATTTACCTCCATATTTCTAAATAAATTTTCTTTGTCTTCTGGAGTTTATTCCTTTTCCCCCCATAACTCTTATTATGGTTCATTTTAGGAGATAAACTCATAAATTTGATTACCATCTTAAACCAAAATATACTGTTTTTAATAAAATAAATTTTTAATGTGCTTGATTTTATCTATGTTGACAGAAATCGTAAGACAAATTAGTTATATTTTGTTATGAAAATCTGCAGATTATCTTTATTAAGAAAAAGAAAAAACAAAAATGCAGTAAAATAAATATGATAACATACCTTTCTTTAGCAAAGACAGCATGAACATGAATAAATATTTGAATTTATGGGGAAAATAGCTATAATCTGCAGTATTAGATTGTGTTTGTACACAGAAGGTACATTGATCCTGTATGAAATCTTGGTTAATATGTGTCTCAGAAATAACATTCTTTGTAGGGGTCTGGGATGACACTTTGGATTCTCAAATTCTCAGCATATGAGATTCTGTAATATTTAAGTAGAGCCTGGACTTCTTACTTTCTTTAGTCCATGTATAGGTAAGGTTTTAGTCTTTTGTTCCCAGAATAAAATTTTCTGGAGTGCAAGTTCACTGTAAAATATGCCCAAACAAAAAGAAAACTCTGCCTCTCTGGAGAATTACTCAGCCAAGGAAATTCCATTTTTATGAGCAAGCATACTTTCCCTTGAGAGAAATCTTGATTGGGTTGGACTCTAAAAACAGAGTTCCTGCTGAAGTATTGAAAAGGGCATATCACAATGATCCTGTATTATTATTATTATTTAATTCTGATATGAATAAAATTTGTTAAAGTAATTAAAATATTGCTTTATTAGGTACTCTACATGTCTCACAATATTATCCCATCAACTGCTAATTTTATTCTTACTGTAGTTACAAGACTGTTAACAGGTGGTTTTATTCATATGTAACAGATAAAGTAACTGTTGAGTGAATTGCCAAGCTTACCACAGCTATTTAAGCAGCAGACCAAAGTGTAGAATTGATATCCTGTGAATGGAGTCCTGTATTCTTTTAACTATACAGTTCTGGCTCTCTCTTATATGCTCTGCACTCAGAGACACCTTATATGCTTTGTTCTGAGATTTTCTTATGATTTAAAAAGAATATTTTTTGCTTTGTAACTACTATAAGGGTGGCATTATTCCCAAGTTGCATCATCATTTTAGCAGAGAATCACCTCTCTCTGTCATTCATTGAATCTGTACTTTCTTTTAGTCTCGTTAGCAACTAAATTGCAGTTGACTATTCATGTCTCCATACAATCTGAACTTTAGCCTTCTTGTTTGTTTTGTTTTGTTTTGTTTTTTTTAGGTGTGTGCATCTACCTCTGTGATATTCATTCTTGGCTTTGTGCTATTTCTTCTACTATCTCATTTCTTTTTAATTCCTTCACACCTTGCTACCTCCAAAACTCTCTGGGTTAAGGGAACTTAGTATAAGCAGTTCCAAGGGAAGAACCCTTGTTCACAAGGTAGCAGTCTGGACAGTGTGGTTGAAGGGACTACTGAGCAGTAGTTGGAGGTCAAAGGAAACATAACTTAAGCATATGATTTGCTTCCTTTGAAGGAGGGATTATCTCCCTTAGAAATAAAGCCCACAGGTATTCTTATAAGTCACACTCAGTCCTGCCTTACAATATGGTCACTAAAAGTTATGGAGAATCAGCAATATGGCTCCAAAGTTGCTGCTAAATAGGTTGTAGGGGTGGCTTATTTGCATATTTTAGAAATAGATTTTCCAGGACCTGTAGCACCAAAATTATTCCATATATAGTTCCACCAATAAACTGTACAATTTCTAACAATATAAATATTCCATCCTGAAAGAATATTTCCTCTGTGGTGCTGAAAAAATATATGTGTTTTAAGTGACGGAGACAATGGAATCATTGGTGAATACAATATTTTCAACATAGCGTTCAAAGGAAGAATTGCAAAGTGACATCATGGAGTTACACAAAAATAATGTTTTCCAAAGTGGAGGGGTTCAGTGGCTTGATTGTTAGTGAGTGTATCCTAATTTTACCTGAATCCTACCATGCAATCAATCTGTGCTCCTAATGCCCTAGTTGAAACTAGGATAGCTTTCAGCCAAGGAAAGGACTTTATATACCCAATTGCCAGTAGCTGCCTCGGGACCAATGGGGAGAACAAGCTGTGGGCTGGAATAATGTTCCAGAATACCTGATATTGAGAAGTGAGTAAACATACCAACAAAAGATGATGCAACTAAGATGTGTTCTTTACCAAAGTGATTGTTATGGAGTGAATGAGGCACATAGGATTGGAATGGAACAAAGTCAACAATGAACCAGGAACACTGAGAAGGTAGGTACACAGGGCCCCAGGAGTCATGGAAGAAAACAAGCTTCTCACTGGAGATGAGATGTGGTGAATCATATAGAGAAGTTGTGCAAAATGAGCAGATATCAGGTTAGGTGGTGAGGTTCCATGACAAGCTGGTAATTGCCTGGAGGAGTTGAGTAAGTAGAGATGAGGTTAGATGAGGAATGACCTTTGTAAAAGGTCACACACTTAGCCTCATTGTACCCAAAGAGAAATTCCTCTGTAGTCAATGAGTATTTTCAAAGACCTCTACAATTATGTATTCTGGTTAAAACATAATAGAAGGAAAACCATGTGTTTACCTGGGAGTAATGATGGCCCCTGGTATATGTGACATAATTTGGGCTATTGCCCTCTTATTTTTATCTAGATTGATAGACCTGGAATCATAAAAATAAAATAGAATGAATTTTTGTTTGTATTATACTCAATGTCAATCTTGAGTTTAGTGTTATTATGAATCAAAACAAACGATAAGCATTTTTTTTAATTTACATGTCTGTCTTTTTAAAATCTTATATTTCCCTTGTGCTATGTATAATACATGCTTAATAAATGCTTGTTTCTATTAAATAATGACTTTATTATTTTCTTGTGAGGATAAACATTTTAATGAGCTAATTTTAATGAGAAAATATCCATACATTTCACTTTTTGTTTTATTATTTATGTTGGTTTATATTGAACACTTAAAATCAGCCTCAGGCTAATTGTGGACATTGCCCCATTGTTTTATATTGCCTTGACTGGGAGTGAGTAATTCATTTTATAAAATAACATTTACCCTCTCTGTTTCTTAGTTTCCTCAGGTGTAAAATGAGAACATTTGATGACATGATAGCTAAGACATTTTCTAAACTATTTTCCATTCTATGTGCATTGAGTTCATGCTACTCCTAATGCATGCATAATTCCTTCACTGCATAAATATTTTCCTCTCTTAGAATGGAATCATTTTATATTTATATATTCTTTATCCCTGTACATTAGATATTTATAAGCTTGAAGATTCTGTGCCATGTGCATGTTGCTACAACAATATTTTCTTTTGTTCTATGATGCATTAATTCCAGAGTGGCTATCCTCTTCTTTGCTTCTTTTCTATTTAGCACTTAGGTCCCTGATGATTAGGTTGAAGTGAATTTCTTCATCTGTCAGTGGCTTATTTAGGTCTCAGGACAGATAGTGCATTTTTACAATTTACTTTTTCCCCCCATTCCATTTGTATAATTTACTCCCTTATTGCAAAGACTGAAATGATACTCTGCATTTTCTGTTGATTTTCATGGAGGTTTGGCCCATTATGCCTGATGGACTTCTAAAATCACTCACTGAGTCCCGTGGAATTACTTGTGTCTTTTTCTTGGAAATGTGAAAACTTATTTACCCAAGTGATGTGATCCTTTTCTTTGTGTTTTTGCTTTTTTCCTCCCAACACACGAGGCAACTTGTCTTTGCCACAGTAATTCCGTTTCTCATTTTTTATCTTCTGCTGAATTCTCAAGAAAGAAGTCTTGGTGGAATTGAGAAACAGTGTTTTATTTGTTTCTTGACATCCCACTCCCCCTTTTTTTTTTTTTTGCTTTCATTAGCACAGACCCTTGTTAGAATGAGTTTATATGCAAGTTTACTCTGAGAATGTTATTTAACAGTCATATCTATTCTCTGAGAGTACATAGAACTAGAGTAGGACTGTTTTAAAATGCTGGAGCTGAGAAACTAGATGATAGTTGTGCACTCACCAGCTTATAACACCCTTCACTGTAACTTGAAGAAGTACTACTTGAAAGATGGGCTTTTTGATTTGTATAGGTTCTATTATAATCCCTAGAAAGAACAGAAGGGAGAGTGGAAACAATTTAAAGGAGGCTTATAAAGTGAGTAAGATTTTGTTCTGGGTCTTTTGTCCTTTCTTCTCAACCGTGTCTATACATTTGATGTAAAATAGAACAGTTCAGTCAAATCCTTGGAATAACAGGTTATATTCTTAGACCATTTTTCATTCTGCATTTTGTCCCTGAGTGTTCTCATAACTTTAATGATTATATTCTCTTAGTCATGAATAGTATAATAACAAGGAACAAAAGCCAACTCAAATGATCTAGGAAAAAAAAAATAAGCCCAAAGAAGCAGCTCACGGAAATCAGCTGCAAGAAGGTTAACTGGACTTCAAAAGAATTGCATTGTTACTAAGTTTCAATTCTGTGTCTTTCAAGAGTTTTTTGTTTTGCTTCTGTCTCCTTCACTTCCCTCTCCCTCTGCAGTCTAAATTTTTGCAGCTCTTTGTCTATAGCCTATCAGGACAGCTTCAATATGCAGTGTTGCTCTCAGACAAAGGCAAGAGGAAATTCTTTCTAGGTTCTGCACAATTTTTTTTTAAAGATTTTATTTATTTATTTGAGAGAGTGAGAATGAGAGAGAGTACATGAGAGGGGGGAGGGTCAGAGGGAGAAGCAGGCTCCTCGCTGAGCAGGGAGCCCGATGCGGGACTCGATCCCGGGACTCCAGGATCATGACCTGAGCCGAAGGCAGTTGCTTAACCAACTGAGCCACCCAGGCGCCCACTGAGCCACCCAGGCGCCCGAGGTTCTGCTCAATTTTTGTCCCATGCTAGACCAGCCTATGGATACCTGGGGTCTAGAATTCTCTGATATTCTATCCTCAAGTATCCTACCAGCACCTCTGGAATCTTCCTCCTCAGGCACATCCTCCTGAGGATGCGGTAGGTGTGAGCTCATGCAGTAGGCATGTGTCTGTGTGGGCCCTAGCATTGGCTATGGGACAGAAAAGGTTTTCAGGGAGTGAGATACCCTTGCTTATGGAGAGGCTGCACTCTAGAAAGAGAAGGGAGGTGTCCATGATCCAGGGCCACTGGCCAGTTCTCCCTTTGTCTCTACATTCTTGCAAGAAATTTTCAGTTCTGAAAATTCTATATTCAAATCTGTTTTTGTAATGATATATTTGTCAACATAGGAGGCTAGCACATATTCTTTTAAACAATGTGCTAGCTTGATTGTATAACTTTTACATGTTTATATTCATAGTATATGAAGTTCCATTTGTATTTTTGCCCTGGATTCCACAAATGTTAGAGTAAACCATGCTAATGCGAATATATGCAAAATATTCCCCAAAAACTAACTTAGTCTTTCTGTCACATTTCAAATTCTCTGGGATAGAAATTAATTTTTCTAAATTGAGTGAGGTGTTATGCTTGAATGGTAGCTAGGAATGACCAATTCATGTTGTTTAAAATTAAATCCTTGAATTTCCACTCCTGTTACTCTTATATTCATTCATTTAGAGCATATTTTTTATTGAAGTAAATTTGCATATAACATTATATAAGTTTCAGGGGAATAGCATTATAGTTTAGTATCTGTATATACTACAAAATGCTCACCACCAAAAGTCTAGTTTTCTATCACAATACAATTGACCCTCTTAACCCATTTTGCCGACTCCCAATGCTGCTTCCCTCTGGTAACCATCATCTGTTCTCTGTACCTATGAGTCTGTTTCTGTATTGTTTTTTGTTCATTTGTTTTGTTTTAGATTCCACATATGAGTGGTGGTGTTACAGGAATTTTATTGCCTTAGTGCCTGTAGTTCTTGGTCACACTGCTTCGAAAAATGAAGAGGTAGATCAAACAAAAAGTGGTGGGCAGCAAAGCAAAGTTTATTGAGCAACAGTATAAAGCTCCTGGAGAGGGAGGGGCCCAAAAGGATTGCCATTTTGGCATTCAAATCTAGGGATTTTTATAAGCTCTTTTGCAGAACTATCTTGAGCATCCCCAGTGTGGGCCCCCCATGGTTTTTCTGCTAAGGTGTGCCAATCAAGGCTTTGATCATGCACCCATCTACCTGTCGGGTTATTGTTCATGTGTTGATGGTCTTTTGGGCTGACATCTGGAGACTAGCTGCCTCAGCTTGTGATAGTGACAAATGTTTATGGTTAACTGTTTTGTTTCAGGATGTTTTGCAAAAGTCACTTCTGTAGAGACTGCTAGGGGGGATGCTATTGTGGTCTTGCCTAAGCTGTAAAACAGGATGCTAGTTAGGTTTTGTCTTAGCTGTCCCAGCTCCCTGTTTTCTTGTTGGGGACCCTGGCCCTGACTACTTAAGTGTCCAACTAATTCCTAATAACATCACACAGTATTTGTATTTGTTCGTCTGGCTTATTTCGCTTAGCATAATATCCACAAAGTCTATCTGTGTTGTCACAAATGGCAAGATTTCATTCTTATTTATGGCTGAGTAGTATTCAGCCATACACATACACACAGTGGAATACTATGTATATATATATACATATATACATATATATATACTATGTATATATAATATATATATGTATATATGTATATATACACATACACACACCACATCTTCTTTATTCTTTCGTCTACTGATGGATATTTAGGTTGCTTCCATATATTGGCTATTGTAAATACTGCAGTGAACAAAGAAGTGCGTATTATCTTTTTAAAATTACTCTTTTTGTTTTCTTCAGATCAATATCTGGATGTAGAATAGCAGGATCATATGGTAGATATATTCTTAATTTTTAAAGAAAGTCCATACTATTTTCCATTTGCTGCACCAATTTATACTCCCACCAACACTGTACAAGAGTTCCTTTTTCTTCATATCCTCACCAACATTTGTTATTTCTTGTCTTTTTTTGTAATAGCCATTCTAACAGGTGTGAGGTGATATCTCATTGTTTCAGTTTGCATTTCTCTAATGATTAGTAATGTTGAACATCTTTTGATGTGCCTGTTGGCCATTTTTATGTCTTCTTTAGAATAATGTCTCTTCATGTCCTTTGCCCATTTTTTATTGTGTTGTTTTTTTATTGTTCAGTTGGAAAAGTTCTTTATTTTTTGTATATTAACCACTTAACAGATATATGATTTGTAAATATCTTTTCCCATTTGGTAGGTTGATTTTGACAATGGTTTCCTTTGCTGTGTAGAAGCTTTTTAAATTAATGTAGTCCCATTTGTTAATTTTTGCTTTTGTTTTCCTGGCTTTTGGAATCAGAGCCAAAAGCATGTCACTGAGACTGATGTCAAGGCAGTTATTGCCTATGCTTTATTCTAGGAATTTTATGGTTTCAGGTCTCTGATTCAAGTCTTTAATCCATTTTGAGTAACTTTTTGTGTATGGTGTAAAATAGTGGTCTAGTTTCATTCTTTTGTATTTGGCTGTCCAGTTTTCTCAGTACCATTTATTGAAGAAACTATTCTTTCCCCAGGGTATGTTCTTGGCTCCTTGTCATAATTTAGTCATCCATATATGCCTAAGTTTATTCTGGGCTATCAGTTAGTTTCCAATGATCTGAGTGTCTGTTTTTATGCCAATACCATACTTTTTTGATTACTTTATCTTTGTAGTATAGTTTGAAACCAGAGAACATGATTCCTTCACCTTTGTTCAAATAACTTGGCTATTTGGGATCTTTTGTGGTTCCATACCAATTTTAGGATTATTTGTTCTAGTTTTATGAAAAATGCCATTAGAATTTTTTTGAAAGATTTAATTTATTAATTAGAGCACAAGAAGGGGGAACAGCAGACAGAGGGAGAGGGAGAAGCAGGCTCCCCACTTAGCAGGGAGCTGGATGCGGGGCTCAATCCCAGGACTCTGGGATCATGACCTGAGCCGAAGTCAGATGCTTAACCCACTGAGCCACCCAGGCGCCCCTGCCATTAGAATTTTGATAAGAATTGCATTGAATCTGCAGATTGCTGTGGATAGTACAGACATTTTAACAATATTAATTTTTCCAATCCATGAGTATAGAATATCATTTCATTTTTTGTATTTTTAGTTTATTTCATCAGTGTCTTATAGTTTACAGCGTACAGGTCTCTCACCTGTTTGGTTAAATTTATTCCCAGGTATTTTATTATTTTTGATGCAGTTGTGAATGGGATTATTTTCTTAATTTCTCTTTCTGATAGTTTGTTGTTAATGTATAGAGATGCCACAGATTTCTGTATATTGATTTTGTGGTCTTGCAATTTTACTGACTTCATTTATTAGTTCTGAAGTTTTTTGCTGGAGACTTTAGGGTATTCTCTACACAGCATTATGTCATCTGCAAATAGTGACATTTTTGTTTCTTCCTTTCCAATTTGGATGTCTTTTATGTCTTTTTCTTGACTTACTGCTGTGACTAGGACTTCCAATACTATTTTGAGTAAAAGTGGCAAGAGTGGGTATCCTTGTCTTGTTCCTGATCTTAGAGGAAAAGTTTTCAGTATTTTACCATTGAGTGTAATATTAGTTATGGGTTTGTCATATGTGACCTTTATTATATTGAGGTATGTTTCCCCTCTACCCACTTTGCTGAAAGTTTTTATCATAAATTATGTTGAATTTTGTCAAATGCTTTTTCTACATCTATTGAGATGATCATATGATTTTTATCCTTCATTTTGTTCATATGAAATATCATATTCATTTGTGGGTGCCGAGCCATACTAGCATCCCTGAAATAAATTCCACTTGATCATGGTGTATGATTCTTTTAATGTATTGCTGAGTTTGGTTTGCTAAGATTTTATTGAGGATTTTTATATTTATGTTCATCAGGGATCTTGCTGGTAATTTTATTTTTTGTAGTGTCCTTGCCTGGTTTTGATATCAGGGTAATGCTGGCTTCGTAAAATGAGTTTATTAGCATTCCCTACTCTTCAATTTTTTGGAAAAGTTTGAAAAGGAAAGGTACTAAATTTTCTTTGAATGGTAGCGTAAAACTGTCTGATCCTGGACTTGTGTTTGTGGGGAGGCTTTTGGTTAATGATTAATCTCTTTGCTTGAAATTAGTCTATTCAGATTTTCTATTTATTCATGATTCAGTCTTGGAAGATTGTATGTTTCTTGAAATGTATCCATTTCTTCTAACTTATCCAATTTGTTGGAGTATAATTATTCATAGTAATTTTTTATGATCCTTGTATTTCTGTTGTCTCAGTTGTAACTTTGCCTTCTTTTTTGATTTTATTTGAGCCCTCTCTCTTTTTTTCTTGTTTAGCTTTTGTCAATTAAAAATTTTTTTTTTCAAATAACCATCTTCTGGTTTTATTAATCTTTTTATCTTCTTAATCCTTATTTATTTCTGCTCTGATCTTTCTTCTTTCTTTCCTTTTTTCTAACACTGGCTTCATTTGTTCTTTTTCTAGTTATTTTAGTTGTAATGTTAGATGGTTTATTTGAGATTTTTCTTGTTTCTTGAGGTAGGCCTGTATTGGTTACTTTCTTCTTTGAACTGCTTTTGCTGCATACTATAGATTTTGGTATGTCATGTTTCTGTTTTCATTTGTCTCTAGGTATTTTTTTTTTCTCCTTTGATTTCTTCAGTGACTCATTGGTTGTTCAGTAGCCTGTTATTTAATCTCTACATATTTGTGGTTTTTCCAGTATTATTGTAATTGAGGTCTAGTTTCATGCTATTGTGATCAGAAAAGATGCTGAATATGATTTCAACCTTCTTGAATATATTAATACTTGTTTTGTGGCCTAACATGTAATCTATCCTGGAGACTTTTCCATGTGCACTTGAACAGAATGTGTCTTCTGCTGCCTTTGAAAGGAATGTTCTGTATATATCTATTAAGTCCATCTGGTCTAATATGTCATTTAAAGCCAATGTTTCCTTGTTGGCTTTCTGTCTAAATGATCTATCCAATGATGTAAGTAGAGTTCAAGTCCCCTAGCATTATTTTATTGCTGTCAATTTCTCCTTTTAGGTCCATTAATATTTGCCTTATATACTTTGGTTCTTCTATTTGGGTTTATATATATTAATATATCTTCTTGCTAGATTGACCCTTTAATATGATATGATGCCCTTTCTTTGTCTTTTATTACTATATTTGTTTTAAAGTCCATTTTGTTTAATATAATTATACCAGCTCTCTTTTTTTTCCATTTGCACAGAGTATCTTTTTCCATCCCTTTACTCTCAGTCTGTGTGTGCCCTTACTTCTGAAGTGAGTCTCTTGTAGGCATCACATAGATGGATCTTGTTTCTTTATCCATTTAGCCCCTCTATATCTTTTAATTAATGTAGTGCATTTCCATTTAAAGTGATTATTGATAGGTGTGTACTGATTGCCATTTTGTAAATTGTTTTCTGGTTGTATTTGTTATTCCTTTCTGTGTCTGTCTTCTTTTTCTCTTCCCTTTGTGATTTCTTTCTTTAATGTTATGTTTGGATTACTTTTTCATTTTGTGTATTTACTATAATTCTATGTTTTGTGCTTACCGTGAGGTTTGCATATAGCATCCTATGTATATAATGGTTGATTTTAAGTTGATAGAAACTTAAATTTGAACACATTCCAAAACTTTGCATTTTTTATCCCTCCTCAATATTTTATATTTGTGATGTCACATTTTACATCTTTTCATTTTTTTGTATCCCTTTACTAATTATTGAAGTTTTAATTTTACTACTTCTGTCTTCTAACCTTCATACTTTCTTTATAAGTGATTGATATGCTCTCTTTACTATCTTTACCTATTACAGTGAGATTTTTACTTTTGTGTGTTTTCTTTTTATTAATTATTGACATTTCTTTTTAGCTTAAAGTCCCTTTACCCTTTATTCTATGGTTGATTTAGTGGTGATGAATTCCTTTAGTTTTTCCTTATCTGGGAATCTGTGTCCCTTTCACTTCTGAATGATAAACTTGAAGGATAGAGAATTTTTGATTGGACATTTTTTTCCTTTCAGCACCTTGAATATGTCCTGTCACCCTATTCTGGCCTGTAAGGTTTCTGCTGAAAAATCTGCTGATAGACTTATGGGGTTTCCCTTGTACATAACAAGTTGTTTTCTCCCTGCCTTAAAAACTCTTTATTTTCAACTTTTACCATTTTAATTATGTGTCTTGGCATGAATCTCTGTGGATTTATTTTATTTGGAATTTTCTTGACTTCTTGGGCTTGCATCCCCCAGATTAGGGAAGTTTTCAACCATTATTTCTTCAAATACATTTTCTGGCCCTTTCTCTCTTTTCTTCTTTTGGGACCCCAGTAATGTACATGTTGTTCTTCCTTGATATTGTCCCAAAGGTCCCTTAAGTTATTTTCATTTTTTAATGTTCCCTTTTCCTTTTTTGTTACTCTGTCTGGGTGTTTTGTCTTACAACTCATTGATCTGTTCTTCTGCTTCATCCAGTCTGCTATTGAACCACTGTAGTGTATTTTTCAGTTCAGTTATATTCTTCAGCTCTGTAATTTCTGTTTGATAGTTTTGAACATTTTGAACATTTTTGATCTCTTTGATGAAGTTCTCACTGTGTTCATCCATTGTTCTCTCAAGTTTGGTGAGGATCTCTATGATCCTTACTTGTGCTCTCCCTCTCTCTCTCTGTCAAATAAATAAAATCTTAAAAAAGTTTTATCAGGTGTATTGCTTATTTCTGTTTTATTAAGGTCTTTTTCTGAGGTTTTAGCTTATTCTTTCATTGGAACATATTCCTCTGTCTCTTCCTTTTGTTTGATTCTCTGCATTTGTTTCTATGCATTAGCCAAATCAGATATCTCTCCCAATCTTGAAAGAGTGGCCTTCTATAGAAGCTGTCTTATGGTGCTCAGAAGGGTTATTCCTCTGCCACCAGAACCTGGTATTCAAAGGATAGTCCCTGTGTGAACTGTATACACCCACCTGCTATGGTGGGGCTGTACCTGTGACATGGTGGGTGGGTGAGCTCTCATCTGTGCGCATTCAGCACAGAGAACTGTTTTCTGAGTCAGGCACTTTGATAGTCAGTGAGGACAAAATAAAGGGAAAACTATACACAGTGCTTGTTTAGATGTAGTAGAAGAGACTCATTCTGTGCTTGGATTGGGAGTACCATCACATACTTTATCAATTCCCAGATCTTAAATTTATTTATGATTTGACATCTTTCACCTTAGCCTTAGCTGATCAGTTATCAATCATAGTTGATTTTACCTCTTAACAGTTTTCCTATTTTGTCACCTTTTCTGTATCCCTGCGGCCATGATTTGAATTTCATCCTAATTGCCTTCTCTTACCTAGACTTCTTACTTGAGCTTTTATCTGTTTTTTTTTTTCTTCTGTCTCCAGGTTTGTTTTTCTCAAATAAGTATTTAAAACAAAAATATTTCACCTTACTTACCTACTTGATTACAATTCATCAATCCTTATGTGCTGGCTCCTGTTTCCTTACTGCCCTCACTCATACATCCCTTCCCAAGACAAATAGTAACTCCTTATAGAATAGAGTTTAGTTTGCCACAGGAGAAAAGGCCTTCCATGAACAGCTTTCTACTTACCTTCTTCCCATAATTGTCCCCACTCTCAACTGGAATATTAAATTTCAATAGCATCAGTCTCTAGTTTTTGTTCCTTTGCCTGGAACACTCTTTTTCATCAAATTAGACTTTTTCTAGTCTTACCTAATCCAGACAGACTAGAAAAGACTAGAGCCACACACGTGTGGTTGTTACTTTTTTATGTGCTTTTATTGCAAGCACTCATGCATAAGACTATAAGAGCATCTACCTAAAGTATTGAAATAGCATGCACACACACACACACAGTCCTGAATATATTCATTTCATCAGATTTTAACTACTAAAGAGTAGCACTATTTTTATCAAAAAGCAGGTCATCAATAAATACACTTAACACAAAAAAAGTTTGGTAACTTGTGACCTATCAAAGTTCTTTTACTTTTTTTTTTTTAAGAATGACATCATTGTTCTTATTCACCTTGTAGCCCCTGTTGTAAACTTTTCCAGATGAAACACTTATGTCTCTAAGATAAATCCTAAAATCAATAGTGTTGCTTTGAATTCGGTTAGAATAAAAAGGGTCAGAGATCTTCACCTAGAGTCTTGTGGTTACACTGAATGAATGTAAGCTATTCATCCCTGATATACAGTAATATAAAAACTCTTCATCTTCAAATGTTTCTAGCCTGAGAATAGGGATTTTTATTTTAAGTATCTAAAGATGACCTATATTCTAAAGAAGTTTATATCATCACAGGAATAAGGAATAGGATAGTGAAATAAATCTAGTTATGTAGATGATTACTAATAGAGTTCCATATATACATACCCCCATGGTATATACCTTGTGGGAAACCAGCTCCACTAGGCCAACTGTAGGAATGATTACTGGCATGTTTAAGATACAAAAGTCTCTTAGTTGTATCTCATTTTATTTATGTAAATTAAGTAAATAGCAATATGATTTATCCATTCAATTTGCTCATTTAAATCCAAGTGGATAGATCCCAAATCCTGATATGTGTTGTCATTTTCTTTCAGTTCAAAATACTTTCTAATTCTCCCTTGATTTTTTTTCTTTGATCAATGAACTATTTAGAAGTGTGCTATTTAGTTTTCCAATGCTTGGATATTTTCTAGTTAGGTTTATGTTGTTTCTAATTTAATTCTTTTGTGATAAGAGAACATACATTGTATGATTTGGATCATTTTAATTTTATTGAGATTTATTTTATGGCTCAGGAAATGGTCTATCAGTATATAATGTGTTAGAAATACAAAAATAAATGGCATAGCATAGTAATATTCAAGCAATTCACACTTTTTCACCTAATAGACATGTTTACAAATTATAATAAAATGTTATAAATATAAAAAGGTATATGTGCATTGTTCCTTGGAAGATTACTGTGGTTTAGTCAAAGAACAAGTTATGATTTAGATAAAATTGTCATTTTTTTGGCACTTACTACAGGACAAGACACAGACAAGATAGATTTATTGTAACTTTGGGACTTAGAAGTTGTTTCTCTTACTGAGAAAAGATTTCAGAATTAGTGGAAACAGATCATAGGATCAGGATAATTTTAAGAGCTTGACAATGAGAAGGGGTCATTAAATCTGGGCCAATAGAATTAAAAATAGACATCTTCAAAGACTTAACCATCTATTTGAAGACTTCATCTTAATTTAAAATTCATGTAGATGAAAATTTTAATTAAATTTTATTGTATTCAATCATTAGACCAAGTCTCCTTGGAACTAGAACTCCTTTGTTGAATGCTGATACACATAATCTAAATAAGAGGCAACTTGTCCAACCTGTGAAAGACAGCATTTGTGAAAGTTTGCCTCTAAATCTGAAATGCATTCCAATTCACAGCAGCAGATGCCTGTATGAAACTGATACCTCCCTAAGCAGGAGTGTATAGACAAAGATCCAGTGTTCTCTGAATAATAATAGTATCATTTTGTCTTTATTGAGCACTTATCTCTGAGGAACTAATGTGATTTACAAGAATTATCTCATTAGTTCATATAATATTCTTATGAAGCAAGTAGATGGCAGCTAATGTTGTCTTTGTTTTTTAACAGAATTCTCTAGGGACAGCCTGGGAAATTTGATTAGATAGGTGAGTTAGATTCCTAACATCCTATTCTAAGAGAAACTCTTTCAAACACTGGTAGCATTATTAACATTTAAAAGACAATTTAGCAATCCTAAAGTTTTCAGAGTGTATACCAGCTAGAGGGGCAAGCCATACCTACAGGTGCTTTTAATAGGATGCATTTTTAAGAACCCAGATTTTATAGATTATTAAATCAATTCTCTTATATAGATTTCTTAAATTAAAAAAAAAAGAAAGCATGGTATCTTTTGAACAGTTTTTGACCTATTTGGTAGGATAAATTTAAAAAAAAGAAAAGTTATTAAGAATTTCACAAATAAATATATGCTGTATAGATGTCTCTGTCTTTGTCCCTGTCCATCTGCTTGTCTATCTACCTACCTTTCTAAAATAAAATAAAAATAATACGGCATAGATAAAAAAGTTGTTGTTTTTCAGGGATGAATAGAATACTATAAGATAATTTTAAGGAAAGGTTGATTATAAACATAGTTTCTTACTACACTTAAATAAAATGCAAATGCTTTGCTGTGGCCTTCAAATCTCTACATGGATTTCTCTTAATTACCTATTCAGTGTCAACAAATAAAGAACCATTTCATATTTGGCTTGTCCTCCAAATTCTAACTTTTCTGCCACATCCCCAGTTTTAGCTGATGATTTTGCATCTTATTTCACTAAGAAAATAGAAGCAATCAGTACAGCATTTCCACAAGCTGTTGCTATCATATTTACACATGTAACCTCATCTGTTCTCATATACTCTGGCTCCTTTGTTTTAGTAGAAATGAACTGTCTGTGGTATCATCTAAACTCTCCTCCCCCACATTTCTTAAGTACTAGACCCTATCTTCTAGTCTACTCAAGGCTGTGCCTCAGGAATGTTCCTCTCCTGATGCATCAAATTTTTCTACTGAATCTGTCAAACAAGCTCTTATTTCTTCCACAAAAAAAGTATTCATGATGTGACAAATTATTTTCTATCATCCCTTCTCCCTTTAGACCACACCATGCAAGTTCATGTTGTTAAGGCAAGAAGTGACTTACAGTCTGTTAAATCCAGTGATTGGTCCTCAGTCCTCTTCTATGCTGTTAGTAGCATTGGACCCCACTGATAGTACCCTCCTCTTTATTTATTTATTTTTTATTCTTTTCTTTTAGTACTCTCCTCTTTAAAACAACTTATTCATTGGTTTTTCTCCCCTGGTTTTTCGCCTACTTCACTGTTTGGCCTTGGTGGTCTTTGCAATTTTCTCTCTTTTTTTTTTTTTCAAATTACTTAATACTGGTGTGGAGGGATTGGCAGTTCATTTTTTATTACATATTACCTTAAAGTATATAGAAATTGTTAACTGTTTTTAGCCTATTAATAAATCAAACTTGGTTTGTTTTGACACTGTGGTTGCAGGTTCATTTCAATGAAAGTTTCTTATGATCTAAGCTATTGGAAGAGCTCAGAGAAGACTGAGTCAGAACAGGAAATAACACGGTCCTACCTAACTGTATATACTCACCACAGGGTTAAACTCATTGCTTGTCCTTTATTTATTTATTTATTTTTAACATAGTTCAGTTTAGAACTATCATAGTGCAATTGGAAGGGGCCTCAGCTTGGATGCTAAGTCAGCTGACAGAGTGATTCCTAGAGGGATTCAAAACATGCTTAGTGCTCAAGAGAAAACTTAAGATGGCTGCAGAGTAGGAGGACAATTGTAAATATTTATGCTCCCAACTTGGGAGCACCCAAATGTATAAGTCAGTTAATAACAAACATAAACTCATTGATAATAATACAATAATAGTAGTGGATTTTAACACTCCACTTACAGCAATGGACAGATCATCTAAACAGAAAATCAGCAAGGAAACCATTCCTTTGAATGGCACACTGGACTGGATGGACTTAATAGATATATTCAGAACATTTCATCCTAAAGCAGTAGAATCACATTCTTTTAGAGTACACATGGAACATTCTCCAGAATAGATCACATATTGGGTCACAAATTACCCCAACAAATACAAAAATATTGAAATCATACCATGCATATTATCAGACCACAACACTATGAAACTTAAAGTCAAGTACAAGAAAAAAATCGGGAAGACTACAAATACATGGAGATTAAAGAGCATCATACTAAAGAATGAAAGGGTCAACCAGGAAATTAAAGAAGAAATTAAAAAAAAATACATGGAAGCAAATGAAAATGAAAACACAACAGTCCAAAACTTTGGGATGCAGCAACGGCAGTCCTGAGAGGGAAGTATATTGCAATAACAGGCCTACCTTACGAAGCAAGAAAAGTCTCAAAATACACAACCTAACCTTACAACTTAAGGAGCTAGAAAAGAAACAGCAAATAAAGCAGAAGGGAAATAATAAAGATTATAGCAGAAATAAATGACATAAAAACAAAACAAAACATTGGAACAGATCAAAAAAACTAAGAGCTGGTTCTTTGAAAGAATTAATAAAATGGATCAACCCCTAGCCAGACTTATCAAAAAGGAGAAAAGATCCAAATAAATAAAATCATGAATGAAAGAGGAGAGATCACAACCAACACCACAGAAATACAAACAATTATAAAAGAATATTATGAAAAATTATATGCCAACAAACTGGGAAATCTGGAAGAAATGGACAAATTCCTAGAAACATACACACTACTAAAACTGAAAGCAAGAAATAGAACATTTTAAATAACTGTTATGGTTGCTAAATTTTATTTTCTAATATCAACATTGTCTTTTGTGATCCTGTCACATATATACTTTCTCTTATGTAAGCATAGTAATATTTTTGCAGGGAATAGAACAACTTGTTGAATTGGTACTGGTTGAATTACGAACTGGTGAAGGAAACAACATTAATACTCTAGTATAATTGAATCATGCTTTTCTGGTTTAATTAAATGGAGGGAATAATACTGCTTTTTAAACTTTGGAAAGAATTATCATGTAAGTCAACAATATTATTTATTTGATAAAATGCTTTCCATAAAATTTAATAAAGATTTTGAAATAACAAATTTGGTTTACCCTCTCTTCCCAAATAATAATGAGACAAATATAATTTATCCTGCTTCCAGGTGAGATATGAAATGATATGGGAAGTATGTTCAGAATGAGCATCAGTTTCAGATGCAACACCTATGAGGGGAAGGGCAGAGGGGAAAATGATTTCAAGACAAATAACAAAATTCAAATCAAAACTTTGAACATCTAATATATTGATGGACAGTACTTTTTTTTTGCATCTTTTTATTTTTTTATTATGTTATGTTAATCACCATACATTACATCATTAGTTTTTGATGTAGTGTTCCATGATTCATTGTTTGCGTATAACACCCAGTGCTCCATGCAGTACGTGCCCTCTTTAATACCCATCACCAGGCTAACCCATCCCCCCACCCTCCTCCCCTCTAGAACCCTCAGTTTTTTCTCAGAGTCCATAGTCTCTTATGGTTCGTCTCCCCCTCCGATTTCCCCCCCTTCATTTTTCCCTTTCTGCTATCTTCTTTTTTTTTTTTTAAACATATAATGTATTATTTGTTTCAGAGGTACAGGTTCTGTGATTCAACAGTCTTATACAATTCACAGTGCTCACCATAGCACATACCCTCCCCAATGTCTGTCACCCAGCCACCTCATCCCTCCCCCCTCACCCCTCACTCCAGCAACCCTCAGTTTGTTTCCTGAGATTAAGAATTCCTCATAT
>NC_138370.1:48756043-48801504 GCF_054177405.1 Leptonychotes weddellii | reverse complement strand
TTCTTTGGAAAAATGTCTGTTCATGTCTTCTGCCCATTTCTTGATTGGATCATTTGTTCTTTGGGTGTTGAGTTTGATAAGTTCTTTATATATTTTGGATACTAGTGATATGTCATTTGCAAATTTGATGGACAGTACTTCAGGTACTTTGATGTCAGGTAACCACATAAAGCATTTACAGCAAACTCAATTAAGGTCAAAGTTTAATTTTCTCGACAGAGACAAATACTGTTGCCATTAAATCTATTCAAATATTAAAAGTTTGCCAAGTTTAAAGATTTATATTAGATATAAGAGTAATATATAGAATCACACACAGAAATTAGTTTAATAGTGTGATTCAAAATGTCATCACTCTGTCTTGGGATCTTGATATAGGATATTGCTGTACTTAATGACAAATTTGATATAGCAAAAGTGTAAAGATACCTGTAAACAAATGTGGTCAAAAGATGACATTATCTTTCTAGAAATAGAATACATAGACAGTGTTGTTTCACTGTAAACCTATAAAACTTTTCTTTGTTTTCTCTCCCCCAATGTCTCTTCGTCTTTCTGTAGTAGTATTCATCTATATTATATAAATATTTATAGTAAATACCATAGTTAATCAAGAGTTACTCCTAAAGTTTCACTTAATATTTCCATGTATGTATCAGTCATTGACCAATATTTATATGCTATTTGAAGAACAGATCTCTATTTTCTACCCAGTTCTCATACACCTCTAGCTCAGCTTGAATATCACCAATTACTAAGCCAATTGGAAACTTTACATTATTTCTCTGAACAACTATAACTTTTATATCAGTTAAGATGTTTTTGGCTATAAGTAACAGAAACTCAGTTTGAAGTTGCTTAATCAGGACATGTATTACTTAACTCATTATATGAAGGATATAGGAAGAATGGTTCCAGGGTTAGTTAATTCAGAAGCTTAATATCATGAAGATCTAGATTCTTTCCATGTTTTCACTGGAAAATCCCAATGTTTAGGTGTTACCTTCTCAGATTGCAAGAAAGTTATAGAAGCTCCAAGGGTCATATATAGACAAACAGTATCCAGAAAATTAGATGTATGTGGGTGCATTTCTATTTAAAAATAAAAACTTTTTTTAAACTCCTGAAGTTTCTAGCCAAAATGGAGTCCAATGTTTATGCCTAATTAAACTCTTGAAAGAAAATGACACACTGAATAGCTTAAATCAATATTGATTCACCATCTGAAATTGGAGATGGCCCCATCCCCTGGGCATTTATCTATGTAAAATATGATTTTTGTGAGTAAAACTTTGCCAAGAAGGAAGAAGCTTGTGTATGTGCTTGTGTTTGTGCTTTTTTGTTGTTTTTATTTGTTAATTGAATGCTATAGTACTTTCTCTCTACTGCTCTTAAGTCTTACCTTTCTCTACCTTGTGTTTCATGACTTGTCTTCCATGAATGCTTCCCTGGACAAGTGTTAATTCTGGCTTATCTTTTTATCTCCCCAAATGCCCAGCTTGATAACTAACACATAGTAGTTTTAAGATAAAACACTTGTCTTTAGAATTAACAATGTCAGTCTCTAGGTGTCTGGCATATAGGATTATTCTATTTGAAAGATCTATTGTTGAGACAGGTAGGGGAAACTTACCTGAGATAAACTTGCATAATTTTGACTGTACAAAGTAATTACTGGGCAATTAGACTGGGAAGTATTTTGTTAATTCAACCTTTAGTTCTGCAAGAGCTCTATTAGTTTTCAGTGAATACATCTGGAGATTTCAGCCCATACCCTGGATAAGTGGTGAGAGAGTAGAGATCAGAAACCACTTCAAATGTTAGTGGTAAAAAGATTGTTAAAACTTTAAGATGTTCAATGATAAAAGGTAGAATAGGGCCTTTTATCTAAAAAATTACAGATTTTAGCTGAGATAAATTGTACCATTTGAGAGTTTGGGCCTCATGAAAAGAGGTCATATTTCTAAGTGAAGGAAGGAGACAGTAAAACCTTTCACCATTCTGTTATTAAAACAAAACAAAACAAAAATCCCAAAAACCCAACAACTTGAAGTGGATGTATAGAAGAAATTTTCATCTCCATTTGGTGATACTAAAGCCCAATTACAGGAAAAGATGTATAGGAGGATACTTCCTAGTGATTGACTCAATAACCTAAAGGAGGAGAGGATATTTGAACTAGAGGGGTAAAACAAATTTAAAAATTGATTTGAGTAAGAGGGACAAAAGAAGGGAACAAAAGTTAGTGCATTTTTACCTTTAAAGCTTACTTATAAAGATTGAAACTGTGGAAGCATTTTGAATATGAGGCTTGGTAAGGATAAGTACTGTAATGCAGCTAGTAAATGGAAGAGTGGGGTCTCCCAAATTGATAGGTCTGGCTTTCGGACTCAAGATGTTTAAAGGATACTCAATTATACCAAAGGGACCAATGGGGTTTTCTTTCCCCTTCCCTGAATCTCTTCATACTAGCAAATGGGATGATCTATTCTTATAGATTTTTTTAACTGAATAAATAAAATTTAACAGCTATATAAATTAAAATGCAGCTTATTCCCAGTCTTTAAAAAAAAGATATTTTCTTTACATATCCAATTAATATATCTACCACCAACTACTCATATACACATATTAAGATTGTGGTGGCAGAAAATCATGTAATATTAGCTATGCATTGTCAGCAAAAGTAGGGATCATAAAAGGCCCTGTATGAGTATTATCTTTGATACTATAATTCTCTCTCTCTCTCTTTTTCTTGCAGTTAACTCACAGTGTAATTTTAGTTTCAGGTATATGATTTAGGGATTCAATACTTACAATCTCTTAAAGGATTATCTTTCAACACATGGCCCTAGAATAAAGATGGGCACCTAGACTCTTTTCCCTTAAAGGAAATCTAAAAATGTATTAATAATCAACCTAGGGTTAGTAACTCTGGCCTTCTACCACTTCATATAAAACATTGGATAAGACTGTGATTATAGGTGCACCTGGGTGGCTCAGTTGGTTAAGCATCTGCCTTCAGCTCAGGTCATGATCCCAGTGTCCTGGGATCAAGCCCTGCCCTGGCAGGTCAGGGCTCGCTGCTCAGCAGGGAGTCTGCTTCTCCCTCTCCCTCTCCCTCTGCCTCCCCTTCCCCACCCCTCCACCCCTCATGCTCTCCCTCGCTCACTCTCTCTCTGAAATAAATAAAATATTAAAAAGTAAAAATAAAAATACCTGTGATTATAAATAAATATAATGCATACCTATAAAGAATAAAAAGTTAGAGCTTTTGAATCCCCAACTTTGTGTTTACAAGAAGGGTTTCTCAATTAGTCATCATAAGTGAACTTTATCCAGCACTGTTTAATGAGCATATAAACTGAAAAATCTTTTATAAAACAGAAAAATTATTCATACATTTAAAGATCTTTTTCTATTTTTTTCATGTTTCACATTAAAGCTATTTGGCAGAGAGAAGGTACTCAGTATTCAATTGAACCTTTATAGTTCAAACACATGCATTTTGATTTCTTCAAGAGTAGCCAGATAACAATTAATGTGAGTAATGTTTAAAGTGTTTTTAAGAAAAAGTAGCTTAATATATACTGAAATTAGTTTTTTTCTGAAATGAACATAGAAATATCTCCCAAAATTTCAAGTATACCTGCCCTAAAATTGGGGCATCTATTACTGAAGGAAAAGCTCTCTATCAATTTCAGAGAACAGTGTATAGATACTTTCTTAGTAGATACTTTCACTAGACATCTAGATCCTTGAAACCCTGTTCCAAGCCAATTTAATTATCTCTCCCCCTAAAACCTCTAATTATATTGGCTTCTCCAACTTAATTAGTGGTACAGTATCTATCTTTCCAGATAACAATGCATCATCTTTAATTACTCCATCTTCCTTTTTACATACATCTAATAAATCATCAAGCAACACAGAATTTACTTTCCAAACAGCTTTTAAACTCATCCTTTTCTTTTAGTACTACTGCCTTCTCCTCCCACTCCCCCCCTCATCTTTTACTCACATAATTTCAATAATCTGCCAACTGCTTCCCTGGTCTATGATTTCTTCTTTCTTCAATTATCCATGTGACATTTCACTTTTTAAAATGCAACTTTTACCTATTAGAAGTTTGTTTTTAGCCTCTCGATGAGCTCTTCATGTCTCCAGGATCAAATCAAGCTCCTTAGTAGAGTTCATGCATTCCCTCATGACATGACCCCTGCTTTTGCCTCTAGTTGCTCTCTACTTCGTGCTTCTTTGCTTTATTCCTTTTACTCTCTCCTTTATACTCTGCATCCTAGCAGTGTTACGTGATGCTGATTTCCCCTTCTTTATACCAATAATACACACTTTCTTCTCTTTGGAATATTGCTTCTCCTTAATTGACTATTGAATTAATTTAAACTATTGAAAATCCAACTTGAACATAATAAACTAAAATAAAATGGCAATAAGAGTTGTCTCTCCTATGGTGCTTTCTTTCCCCTTGACAAGTCCAGTTTACCCCACCAAGATAGAATTAATCACCTCCTTTTTGCTATCATTCTAGTTTACACATGCTTCTATTACTTCATATAGCAAGGGATGTTTTAAAATATTTTTATAATATCTATATATATAAATATATAATATAAATTATATATAATATATATTATATAAATATAATATATATAATATATAACATATTATTTTTATATATTTATATAAATAATATATATTATATATAAATAATATAAATAATATATATATATATATATTTCCTTAGAAATATGTAAGTTCCTGTGTAAAGGGAAACGTGTCTTCCATTCTAGTAACTTGCTGTCTGTTCCCTATGCTGGCTACCACCTCCTGAGTTCTCCTAACATAATTCTAAATCCTGCCTTATAGTAAGGCTTCAGTGCTTGGCTGCTGGTTCAACTCCATATCATTCAATGGGGCCTAACTTTACATCATTTGAAACAACAGGTGTCGGTGGTAAGACAATATCATGAATCATGTAACACTGGATATAAAACATAATTATAAATATTCGCTTATATTTCAGTGTCTTATTGGTAATCTGTTGTTGACATTGGATGAACATAGGTGTAATTGCAGTAGCAGGAGTAAGGGTACACCAGTGACTGATGTCGCTGTGTTTATTAGATAAGTTATAGTGATATAGTACTTTGTGATAGTGATAAGTACTATGAATATAATTTTATTAACTTCCTATTGTGATAAGTACTATGAATATAATTTTATTAACTTCCTATTTCATTACTAGTCCTGAAATTTGTCTGTATACCAGAAGGTGTAAATTGGCTCCCAACATGCACATTGGTATAGCTTGCAGCACTATTTTAAGAAGTGGATTTTATGCCAGTTGTGGGATTAGAACCAGGTCATGAAATATGTGGATATAATATGATATGATATCCTAAAAAGTTAAGGTAGTCAGTATTGATGAAGTATTTTATATTTTCAAACTGTAGCCTTCTTAGCCTTCTCAATGTAATCAGGACAGGGAATTTTCTGCATTTGACTATATTACCTACCCATTCATTCTGGTTGACATTGATTATTATGGATACACACAGCGGCACATCCAACACTACACATTTTGTTTTTGAGTGTGTCCTGTACTGCTTAGTTTTCCACAAAAACATGGCCTAACTTTCTCTTCATAATCTCTGTCTTCAGTAAAACATAAACACAAACCAATAAATATTGTGGTTTTTGCACTCAGTTCTGATGCTCCAGTGTTTATATACAGATTGCAATTCAACCATAATTATTCAGAAAGTTGTCTCACTTCTTTTGCCTCTATTCTACTCTCTTATATATGCATTATAGTTTGTCAAGAGTTTTTCTTAAAATTTGGCCTACTGTCCAAAGCATAATGTTCTACCAAAGAGTCAAAGGACCAACCATTTGCTTTTTGTGGTCACTATTGGATATTGCATTTATGTCCCTGCATTCTAAAATCACATTAGCCTGAAACTAATATAATACTGTATATTAACTAGGAGGCCAGTGCCTTATCCATTAGGCGACCGGGGCAATACTGTATATTAACTATACTGGAATTAAATTAAAAAAAAAAAACTCAAATCACGTTAGTTTTTATGGTACCTGCATGACACATTTGACTTGCTGGTCTTTTTTTTTTTAATTTTAAAGATTTTATTTATTTATTTGACAGAGAGAGACACAGTGAGAGAGGGAACACAAGCAGGGGGGAGTGGCAGAGAGAGGCAGGTTTCCTGCTTCCAGAGCAGGGAGCCCGTTGTGGTAGGGCTGATCCCAGGACCCTGGCAGACACTCAACAACTGAGCCACCCAGCCGCCCCTGACTTACTGGTCTTAAAAGGAACAAAATATTTGGGTATTTTTTGATATGTTCTACCATTAAGGTATATTTCTCTCATGCCATATTTTTTCCTTTGGTGCAGTGTAAGATTTAAAATTACTATTACATTTTTTTTCTTTTGTTATTTAAGTTCATCTTTTCACCTCTTCAGACTTGTTTTAATTCATACCATTTTTTTTTTTGATTATTTAAATGTACAAGTTGGCGAGGGGAATGGCGAGGTAGGCAAACTTTGCTGAGATAGCAGATGATGGAGGTTGATTCTCTCATTGAAACTGTAGCTTTTTTTCTCTTGCTCCTAAGAGCTTTTTCTGGCCAGAAGAAGAAGAAAAGGCTGGAGAAATTAGCTTCTCTGAGCAGCTTAGCTCCACTCTTCAGTCTCTTTCTGGTTTGGAGGACACCTCTCAAGCTCACCTTAGCTTTTACATTACTCACTGTAGGTTCTCTAAATGGGCTGAAACTCTAAGGACATGCCTATTTTTTTATAACTGCAAATAAAAAGGGACATGTTTGTGTTCCTCTTGGCTGACTTAGGAGAGCTGGGCAGTGACCTCACTGATCTTGAATCAGAGCCAGTTGGCTGCTCTATTTCTCACACTTTTGCTGGTGTCCCAGGTCTCCACTTTTTGGGCAGAATGAGGGATGAGCAGGTTTAGATGGTAAATGTTATCTTTCTGATTCTGTTACCTCTGAAATCACCTTTTTATTTAAAATGTGGTTGTTCTTAGAAATTTGGAATCCAATATAAGGCCTTTAGCCATCCTCTTTGATACCTCACTCTGAGGTTCTTGTTAACAAACACTGAATTGTTGCATTCATTCTCTTTTAAGACATTTAAGGCATTCCAATATTAAAGTCAGTCTTACCACAATTTACTGGAATTATATTTGAAATCAGAATTTATAGATGAAAGTTAATCCTATTTCAGCACATCAAATATTTCACAAGATTATAAATTGTCCTCAAGATAACTGGGCCCTATTAATTACTCTATGATGCAGATAATGGGATACACTAAGTTTTCTACCTTTATGTTCTGGGAAGATCTCCATCTATGAGAGGCTTGACATTTAATACAAAATAAAAATTCAAGTTGGTAGAAAATATATTTTCTTATAATTAAAAATAAATTACTGTTATGACTTTATTTCACAGTGTAGTTAAAACTATTTTCATCAATCTGGAGTCTTACCTCATTTTCCCTGGAGTTGCTCCTGAGTTCTGGGTACTTTGTAATTCCACCACATTCATGGGAAGGTGGCATATTGTCTAGATAACTATCAAGCTACTCTAGAATAAATTAAGATTTTTTTCCCCCCTCTGGTGTTTTGTCCATGAAGACCACTTCTAAGTGGTCCCTTGTTTTAGGACTGTACTCTCATTTGAGGCTCAACTGAGGAAGGATGTGCTTCTGAGTTTATGTGGTTGCTGGCAACATTCAATTCCTTGCATGCTTTAGGACTGGGGACCTCATTTAGCTCACCTGTCTTTCAGTTAATTCCATTGCTCCTTGTAGGGTCCTACCTCCTATTATGTGAAATAATGTGGCTGTGAGAAACTCCATGAAGCTGTTTCTAACCATTCACTACTTTTGTACAGATATTAAGAGTAAGAGAAATACTCTTCTCTGTGTCTTTTTGCCTTCCTGGGCTTTACCTGGAAAGAACACATAGTTTTCCTCTGTACTAGGATTCCCCCCATTCTTTCTCTTGCTTTCTGGGACATATCCAGGGTTTCTGTCTGATTCATTTCCTCTGCGATGCTGCAGATGCAGGAGCCTCCTTTCTCAAGGACTTACACTATGCACTCATTCCTTTCTTTCTTTCCCAAAGCTCTTCTTTGTCCTTCTAGTCCAAGGAAATTGTCTTATATCTGGATGTTGGGGATTTTGAGCAGAAAGTTGTGTTCCTTATCATAACATAAATCTGTCACTCATACTCTATTTCAATTCTCTTGAGATCTAAGCTTTTGAATTTCAAAAGTCAAAATGTGATATTTTTGTTTTATCTTCTTTCTGATGTTTCAACATTTTCACGAGTGAACAAATCAGAGAATTCCCTACAGCCTGCTCAAATGGAAAAAAAATAAAACACTTTGGCTAATCTATCAAAATATTATTCTGCTGTGGATATATTACGAATCTCTCTTTCTCTTTTTTCACACTCTCCACATATGTATGTATGTGTATATAATTACATATAATTTTGCAAAATCTACATGTATATTTGTCAACTAAAAATGTAACATGGGACTTAAACACATTGTTATTATTGTATTCTTCAAGTTCTCTTTATGATTGTCTTGCCTAGAGAGAAGAAAGTGGCAAGACATATGCCAGATATATTTATAAACTACAATCATTTGATAAAGCAACCAATGTGTCCCACTTCACTTTTGTAGGACTAAGGAAGATAACATATTTTAAAATATTAAATTAAGTGACTGAGACAATAGATTATTCTTAGAACCAGAAATCTGTCCTTTCCCTAGATATTCTCACTCTGGTAATATGTGAAAACACAGAGAATGCCCAGAGGTTTCATGAATCATTCCATTTAATGTCCGTCACTTCCATCACCTACTGGAAGGCCTTATAAATTCACTGTAACCCTGAAAGCCTGTTCCCCAAATGGTAGACCTCTTGAGCTTTTCTGTTGCCCGTGTGTGTGTGTGTGTGTGTGTGTCCCAAAACTGTCCATTGCCTTGGCTGCCTAATTATGCCATCACCTTGCAAGTGGAACTACTCAGGGGTTTGAAGAAACTTCCCTCCCTGCAGCCAAGGGCTATGGTGGGGACGGGTAAGGCAAGGCATATCATAAGTCCCAGAGAAGCCCAGTCCCCCACGCCAAGGCTGAAATGTTTAATAGAAAGAGAAAGAATAGTTTTTCTCCTTTTTTTTTTTTCAGTCTAGGGTATTGTAAGTCAAGTGGCCAGCTCTTTCTATTCATACACATCTAGTCATTTACCCATGGTACATATCCAATGACAATAAAAGTGGATCATAGAGAAATTTGTTATCAATGCATACATTTATTAGAGCCAGCCCCTTAACATTTGAATTTTCAAAAGCCCATGAACTTTCCCCTCCTCTCCATTTCCAGGCCTAATGCATTTTTCTTTTGCAAGATTTATCACTTTCTAGAGATTATTTAGATTGTTATTTCCTTCAGTTAAAATAAGAAAGTAACAATCATATAATAACTTATTATGGTTTGTCTTACTGAAAAAAGATAAGTAGTTGAACAAATAGAACTTAGGCTAAATTTCTAATGATTGGGTCTTAGGAATAAAGGTGTCAATGAGAAGCAAACCCTAGCTCTGAAACCAAAATGAAGACAGGTTAACTAATGAGAAAGGAGCCTTGCTTTTGATATCAAGAAATGTAAGAATTGAGTGCTGTGACGTCATGTGCTGTGGGGTTGTATTATGCTTCGAGACAAGTTTCATCACAGGGTATACACGTGAAGAAATGACTGATGGATGGGTTCCATCATTGTCAAGTTGTGGTCCAAGAAGAGTCACTAATGTTCTTTCAGTCACCAGCCATATCCACTTGTGGACAAAGTCTTGAGACGGGGGAGTAGTGATTGGTGCTACTACCTCCCTTTGCAGTGCTGTGTATAGCTAGTAGTCTCTGTTCTTTCCAGTATCTGATGTAAACTGTCAATGTGATCAGTGATGTGTGAATAAGGGAGGCTGGTGATAACCTGCTTGCAGTTGCCCTTAATTCTCAAGCTAATTTGTGAGATATCATTAATCTAATAGTATTATTTTTTTGTGAAATCACAGTGGGGCCCTTATTGATCAGTTTCCTTTTCTGTGGACAAAATGCTAACTAAACTTCAGTTTTGTGCTTTCCTCATCTTTACTGTATAACGTATCAGGAAAAATAGTTTTTATCTAAAGAATTTAGACCTTACTTCATAAATGAGGTGAAAATGGACTGTTCTTTTAATGTTTAACAATTTTGTTTTAATATAGTACATTTCTACCTAGACCACCAAAACCCAATTTAGTTTCTTAAAAATTGTTATAAATCACAGTGATCTTTTGATAGTATCAAATTATTCCTCCACCTGATAGTGTTCTTAATAAAATACATGTAAATTTTTACATTAGATTCTATACATCATTAAATGATAAGCATAGACCTTATATAGGGAACGTGGTGATCCCATGCTTTACATATGTTGCCACTGATGAGGAAACCAAATTTATAATCTAAAGATTATAAGTATATAAGTATTGGAAAGTTTTTAAATATGTATATATTATATATATATTTCATTTAATATATATTATAAAATATATAAATATATATTTAATTTAATATATGTATATATATATATATAAGCCTAAGTTGAATGCAGAAGAACCACATTCCATATACTAAGGATGATCAATTTCAATTGTCTGTCAAGTAACCACAGTGTTCATGTAGAAAATACCATGATAAAAAAGAGAACACAGTCCTCAAAGAAGACTGTCCTATCTTACTCATAAATATTAACATATTTTTTATTTAAAATTGTCTTATTTTACTAAAAAAAATCCTTTAAGCCCCCTTCTGGAAAAATACTTCATCCTATATTAAGTAAAAAGTAGACAATAAGTTTCCTTTATTATCTGTAGTAGATATTGCCTAATTATACTGACTTCATGGAAAGATTGGGGAAAATTCCTAACAGAAAACTTGATGACATGTAGCCCCTTTTTACATTCTTTTTTTTTTATGAGAATATATTTAAGGAAGTAAATTCTACAAAAACAAATTTAAGAATAAATATTAGCCCTCCACATCTTTTCAGATGAAGAAAAGTGTTTTCAAGACAGACAATTTGTGAGGTCTTGTATATTTTAATTATGCCAAATAGATGCCACCCCCCTCAAGATTTCAGTGAATCTTTGCTGACAGGTACTCTTAGCTGTCATTCCCAGCCCCTTGCACCCAGACATCTAGACTGTAAAATTTGATTCTAGCCTGTCAAACATAAGCGGAAATAATTATTTTTCAAGTAGTGAAAGTGAAGTGTGACAGCCATTTCATATCAATGGGCTTTTCCAAGCTCTTTAAAGCTTCCAGGTGTCTCTTTCTCTACTTCTTATGGACCATCCAAAGAGAAAAGAAAGCTAGGGCAGACAGGATTACTGGTTTCCTTATATGCTACTTTTTTCCCTATCAAACTATACTTTTAAAATTAGACTTGGGGGTGCCTGGGTAGCTCAGTCATTTAAGCCTCTGCCTTCAGCTCAGGTATGATCCCAGGGTCCTGGAATCGTGCCCCGCATCGGGCTCTCTGCTCAGCAGGGAGCCTGCTTCTCCCTCTCCCACTATCTACTGCTCTGCCTACTTGTGCTCTGTCAAATAAATAAATAAAACTTAAAAAAAATAAAATTAGATTAAAAACAAGCAAAAATCAAAACACAATTTATAGTTTTCCAGGCTCTTTTAACTTGTGATATGTTATGTTCTCAATGAAACTGCTAATCTTAGTTTCTTAAAAATCAAACAAAAAAACTCTAAACCTATAAAATTTGGTTCACTGAATAATTATTGGAGAGAAATTCTACAAATTGTAGAGGGTATCATATTACTGCTATAGTGTAACCTTAATTTCCATTATATTATTGGTTAATCATGACAGGAACACATAGTTACATTAGTTAGAGATTTTAATCATGTAATTAAAATGCTAAAAATTTCATGCCTTTAAAAGTTTTAGTTTAGAAATAATATTGCAAATTTTTGTTACTTTCTTTAAAGACATACTTACATTTATTAGATGAGTATCTCTCAAAGTGGGTAATAAGACATTAGAATCACTTGAAATGATGTTAAAAATGCCCATTCCTGGGCTCAAAATTCTGAACCAGAAACTAGGAGGTCAGAGGGAGTCCAGGTATCTCCATTTTTTATAAGATCCATACCACTATCCCTTACTGTGATACTACCGTACAGTTAAAGCTTAGAAACTATGAATTTAGACACAACTCAGAAATCAATTTTAACAGCTTTAGGAAAAACAAGCCATGTCAGATCAATTTGCTTTCCTTTTAAATCAAAAGTATAAGCTTTGTAAATGGGGGTAAATGGTTTCACTTTTTATTTTAAGTATGATTTGGGGCAAATGTATGCTAAAAATGTGAAGAATATAAAGAGTGGATCTTTCTATCTTGGAGAAATCTAGATCTTTCCAATCACAAAGAGTCTTGTTTTTGTATTCCCATCAGAAAAATGGAAAGATACAGTGTTTAGAGTGTATCTGGAATATTGGCATCCAATGAATGTTTATAAAATAAATATACTACTCATTCATCAAAAAGAATGAAATCTTGCCATTTACAACGATGTGAGTACTATAGAACTACAGTATATTATGCTAAGTGAAATAAGTCAGAGAGAAAAATACCATATGATTTCACTCACATGTGGAATTTAAGGAACAAAACAAATGAACATAGGGGCAAGGAAGGGGGAAAAAAAGAGGGAAGCAAACCATTAGAGATCTTAACTATAGGGAACAAACTGAGGGTTGATGGAGGGGAGGTGGGTGGGGGATGGGCTAAATGGATGATGGGTATTAAGGAGGGCACTTGTGTTGAGCACTGTGTACTATATGTAAGTGATGAATCACTAAATTCTCCTGAAACCAGCATTACACTATATGCTAACTAAGCAGAATTTAAATAAAAATTTGAAAATAAATAAATAAACACAGCAATCGAACTAAGTAAAAATAAAATAAAATGAATATCTCCATATCAATATAGTGATTCATATTAATACTAATGAGCTGGGTTATGCAATTGTATAATTATACTTGTGATTCACAGATTTCTTATGTGAATCTAATAGAACCTCTTTTTGAACTTTGGAGTTGTCTTTTTTTTCATTATGTGTGTTTCTTTACATTTGATTAAAGGTAATATAGATGAATAGAGGTAAATTTTCTACAATATCAACAGTTCTGGAAGAAATACTACCTTGTTCTGATCAAATTGCTAGGCATTGTATTTAGAAGTTTATATAAAATGCTCAATTCTCAGAATAATATCCCCATCTTGCAATTGCAGCCATTCAGACTCAAAGTCCCTAAGTACCTCCCAAAAGACTTTGATAGTTAGAGTGGAAGTGGAGATTCGAACAGAACTGTGGCTTAATACAAAGCCTGTGCTTTTAGCTATTATGTAGCCCTGCCTCTATTGCTCTTCATGATGAAAGGAAGAAGAGGCTAGCTCAAAATAAGATGTCCAAGTGGTTGGATAGCACCTCCATTTCCTCCTGCCCCTTTTGACGACTCTGATGTAATTTCATTCATTCTTTATTCATTTGTTTATTCAACTTATGTTCTATTAGCAGGGGATACAGTAGTCAAGAAGGAAAAAATAAAACAATGTCTCTGTGGAGTCTATATTCTAGAGGACAAGACAGAAAAAATAGGGAATAAAGAAGTAAATATGTCATGAGTCAAGAGGTGTAAAGGGCTACCAAAAAAAGTAAAGAGTGTGATGATGTAAAAAGTGACAGTGGGAGGTGTTAATTTATACTAGTTATCAGGGAAACCTTTTTAGTAGTGAGGGAGTGAGCAAAGCAGATCTATGAGGGAAGAGCACTCTAAACAGAGGGAACAGTAAAGGTACACACCCTGAGGTCAGTGTGCTTGAATGTTCCAGAAGCAGTAGGATGGTTAGTTTGGCTGGATCAGAGAGGGAGGTGGCCTAAGTGGAGGCCAATGAGACAGTGGAGATAAGGACTGAAAGTTCTCTGCAGGCCAAAGTGTGGACTTAGGTTTTTCTTCTATGTGAGATGGAAACTTTTCTGAGATCACAGATTATCAGAAGTAGATTATAGGAAGGCTTTTCTACCATCTTGGGATCTGCTAAGCACAAAGGAGAAATGTAATACTTTATTTTTATTGAATTATAGATTCACCTCCTTGTAACTCCTGCCTAGAATGAAGAAATTGAACACATTTTCTTTTAGAAACCAGTGTAGTAGTATTGGTATTAAAAAAAAAAAAAAGACTTTCATTGCCCAAACTAAAATAAGCCTGATAATTTGGAAGACTGAAAAATAATCTTTATTTTCTGACAGTGGAGCTCAAATAGTACATACACCTGTGGGAATGTTAGTATTCAAGGACACAGGTACATGCTGCAATGTCTAATTTCCTCTGAATTTATTTCATATTATTTTTAGGTATTCACTAGTTTTACATTTACAGAGTTGCTTTATATATATGCACGTGAAAAACTTTAAAATATATTCAGTATGTGAAGAAACACTTTCTTTAAAACCTTTTATATCTAGTGGAGCTTTTTTTCCCTTTCTATAGAAAGAGACATATGGGAGGAGAAATGATCAAATCCCCAGCAGGAAGTTAATACTTGCTGAGCTGCTCTGACAGTGGCAAGACTCCTATAAAGCCTCCTAAGTGTGTGAGATCCAGTCTTCATAAAAATGAGTCAGGGCTTGCTCTGTGACAGGTAAAATCTTCCATTTTGTAAGTTATTTTTAACTTTAAAAAATAACAATTTCTGTGAGTCTTATGACATTGAACTTGCTTCCTACTACTTAATCATGGAGGATTTCTTTGAAAGAATATAATATGCTATTTGCCTTTTGAATATTTGATGATATACAGTTGGAGAAGAAAAACACAAATATGTATCACCAAGTCTTTGGATTCCACTTTTACCTTGGCAGTATTATATGAGATTGGACAAAATTAAATGCATATATGCACACCAGTGGCTATAAGCTGTGAAATAGAAGGGAAGGACCTTCAAATCTCAATGATTTAAAGTGTAGGGAGATTTTGTTCTCATTTACATGTAATGTGTGGTTCATCATTATTGTTATCATCCTTCTCAAAAGCATCAGCATTACTCTGTTATTCATCAAGCCACTATGTGGACATAAAATTTTGTCAGTTATACAGATTGATACTTCTATCTTTCCTTACTTTGGTGATTTTTTTGGTTTTTTATTTTGATACTAGCAAAATGTGATTAACACTTTATTATTGATAATCCCACCAGTAACATCTGATAATTAGGTAGAGTTGTGTCAGAAAAGTCAGGACTTCCATTAACTAAATAGAATGTCACATAAAGATGCAGTAAATTTTAGAGCCTGTCTATACAGGTGATTGAATTGTTAATTTTACAGTTCACTTGCTGGAGCATGAATAGTACGTAATTGGTCTGTTTCACAGAGATAGATTATTATGAGAGTTGGAAAAACCCCATCAAATCAACTCTAATAAATTCATATGATCACCTGCTACATGAGCCTTAGTTTTCTGTATTTTTGTAGCAGTTCAGAAACTTTTGATCAATTACTTATATGACCTGTAATGAAATTTTAAAAATGCAGCAAAGATTCCAGTTTAGCATTAATTTTCAAATTACTGTGAGTGTATTTATTTATTAACTTGTGAAGAGAATTTTAGAAGGCTGGATGGTACATGGTACAATCTTTTATAATAAAATTGTTCACATAGTTGAAACAGGGTTTCCTGCTGCATAAGTGCTGAGATTTCTATTCATCTATGTTACTGTATCTATCTGCATCTGCTGACTTTTACTGTTGGCCACAAGCTTCTTCAAGAAAATTATGTGTTTTTTTTTTTTTTAAAGATTTTATTTATTTATTTATTTGAGAGAGAATGAGAGAGAGCACATGAGAGGGGTTAGGGTCAGAGGGAGAAGAAGGCTCCCCGCCGAGCAGGGAGCCCCATGCGGGACTCGATCCAGGGACTCCAGGATCATGACCTGAGCCGAAGGCAGTCGCTTAACCAACTGAGCCACCCAGGTGCCCGAAAATTATGTGTTTTATCCACAATGTAGTTTAGATATAATAGGTCTGCAGTGGATGGAGGGGGTCATAGTGGTCAAGGAAACAAGAAAACCCAGTGTACAGGGGCTGACTGCAGCAAAGAGAAGGAATTCCATGCAATAAGCTTGACTTAGCAGTAAGATGTAATCATTTTAGGACAATGGTGTTTCTGGGTTTGAAAGAGTGACTGCCACTTAACCCATTCAATATAGCACATTAGGAAATATGGATTGGCTTGAGGGGGGGAGTCTACTGTGGATGTGTGGTCCAAGGAAATTCAGAATAATTTCAAGATACAAACTTTGTTACATTTAGGGCTCAAGCTACCTTACTGTGGCATCTCCCCTTAGTTTAGCAAAACAGAGAGAGAGAATTTGCTCCTCACTTCGCTGAGCTGTCATGTCACTCTGTATTTTTCGAGCATCAGTGGTTGGGCAGTTGTCAAAATTGGGCCTCAGGGAGATCAGTGGTCTGAGTGGATACTGGAACAAAGAAGATGGGGACATGGTGTGGACAGGTGAGTCAACCTTCTGAAATCACCCAGAATGTTTGGAAACTTTGTATCCTGCTTGAGCAAATGGGAGACGCAAAGCTAATAGTTCAGATATTTTGTTTGTGGCAATCTAATTTCACACCTAAATACTAGGGAACTAGTACAGTTTTGTTTGGTGGCAAACCTAAAACCTCAAGGCTGATAAATTCACCAAGTTCTTAACCTTAGATATTTGGCACAAATATCTTTTCAAAACTGATCCATCTGTATAATTGTTTAATCTTTAAAATTTAATAAGAAAGCTTACGACAGCTGGAATATGAAAGATGGGAAAGGGTTATGGCAGTGTATTTAAATGACTTAAAGAAAGTCTGCAAAACTTGCTGATATACAAGCTAGAGGCTTAAGATAATTTCAGTTGTGAAAGTTATTTGTTGACTTGCTTATGTTCAACAGTTTTCCAGTCTTGATTATGAATACCATACTTCTTTCCTAACTCTCCTAAATTATTCCAAAACTTCATTAATTAATGTCAAATTATGTGTTAATAGGAACAGAGCTAGCTAGACATATGTTTCTTTTATTTTAAAAATGACAAATTACAATGATAAAGCAGTTTCAGATTTCTATTTTATCATTTTATATGACAAGCTTTAATCATTTAATCATTTTTAATTCTCACTACACACACACGTATACATACATATATAATATTTTTTGTTGTGATGAATTAATTTTTTCTGAAATTTACTGAAAAGTATCCAGTGGATAATAAACATTAAAAATAAAAGATTGCATTCAACAAAAACACAAAGAGCAACTTCAGAAAACATGACTGCCTTATCTATAGGGATTTGATAAGATTATGCCAAATAGATACTGAAAAATGTTTCAGGCAGGATTCAGTGAGCAAGAACAAAACAAGAAGAAACAGATGCATAAATACAAAGAACAAACTGATGTTTGCAGAGGGGAGAAGATTGAGGGGATGAACCAAAATGAATGAAGGGGAGTGGGAGACGCAGGCATCCAGTTACGGAATGAATAAATCGTGGGGATGAAGGATATAGCATAGAGAATGTAGTCAGTGGTACAGTGGTCTTGTATGTTAACAGATGGTAGTGTCCTTTGTGCTGAGCTTAGCATAAAGTATAGAGTTAAAGAAGTACTATGTTGTATGCCTGAAACTCATGTAGCATTGTATGTCAACTATACTTCAATAATAAATAAATGAATGAATAATAAGCAGTATATTTTGAAAAATATATTGTAAAATATGCAAACTAAATACAAATAAATTTTTTAAAAATGCAAAGGAAATATGTTCCCTCTTTATTAGAAAACTAAAATCATATAGAGGATAGCATTTTTAGTGAATTAAAACTTCTACCTGTAAAACAGATCTTAGCAGGAAGAGGCATCAAAGATGTTTGTGTCATTAAAAAACAAGTGAGAATATCGTTAGGTGAACAAATTAGGTGGAAATCTGAGATTTCCGTTGGGATTTAATCATAATCCAGCTTTGAAAATTGAGTCATGGAAGAGCACAGTATATTGGGGCTCAATTCAGTCAATGATGGGCCAGTGGTTTATCTAGATGTCAATTACTCCTAGTGAAGAATTTCAGTGTCACCCTCAAATTTGGTCCATGGTAGATATGCAATTGGAAATACTCCTAACTTAGCAACCTCAGTGAGCTTGGCATATCCAAGTAATGATATCTGATGACTCAGATTGATCAACATTTCTGTCATTTGCATTATACTTTCAATATAGACATTTGTTTTGATTATCTTGTGTTTTACTTCCTGTGCAAAGAACATCTGATAGCACTAGTAAATCATCTGTTTTTATTATCATCATGGAACCCAAGTAAAGGATTGTAATTTCCTTTATCAAAGATATGGCTTTTCTGGGAGTACTTGGGTGGCTCAGTTGGTTAAGCTTCTGACTCTTGGTTTCCATTCAGGTCATGATCTCAGGGTTCTAAGATGGAGCCCTGTGTTGGGCTTTGTGCTCAGTGCAAAGTCTGTTCGAGATTCCTTCCCCTCCCTCTTCTTCCCCCTCTGCTCTTCCCCCTGCTCATGCTCACAATCTCTCTCTAAAATAAATAAAGATATAGCTTTTCTGGTCCCTAGATAATATATTATATATAATTATATAATAACTATAAGGGCTGGTGCTTATTGAGCACTTATCAAATGCCTGGTATATGTGATGAGGACCTGGCAATTACTCCTCAGGAAACCCGGGGACAAAGGAATTATGCAACCTCATGTGGCTAGTTAAGGCATGAAGCCCGGCTTTGCACCAAAGTAGTGTGGCTCCAAAGCCTATATTCTTTTTTTTTTTTTAATATTTATTTTTTTTAGAGAGAGAGTGGGGAGGGGCAAAGGAAGAGGCAGAAAGAGAATCTCAAGCAGACTCCCTGTTGACTGCCGAGCTGGCACAGGGCTCAATCTCACAACCCATGAGATCATGACTTGAGTTGAAATCAAGTCAGATGCTTAACTGATTGAGCCACCCAGGTGCCCCAAAAGTCTATATTCTTAAGTTCTCCACCCTGTGATCTCTCAAAGACCAAGAACAATCTATATCTCTATCCACACAGTGACCTATAGGCACATGGTATGCACATAAAAGCAGTTGTCTATTTTATATATATTAATATTTGTTAATATATTTGTATACATGCTAACTTACTTACATGTATTTGTTAAATTACTTAAGTAAAAACAAAAGTTTTCCACCACAGGGGAGGTATATATTCTGCACATAAACTACAGCCATCCAGTAATAAGCATATACTCCTTTTATTTTCCTTTCTTTCAGTATGTCTGTTTTTCCAGTCAGTTTTAAGAAAGGGACCATGTCTCATATTTACTCTATTCCCCCTAGCATAGTCCAGTTCTGTGAACACCTTGCAGCTCATAAATATGTATTTGCTGATGTCTTGGTGACTGGATCCTAAATCTTTAGAGGAGCAGTCCTGTTTAGCTCCATGTGCTCAACACATTATAAATACAACCTCCCGAAACCCTTGCTTTTCCACATCTGGTTCACAGACACATTTCAGGTTAATTCTGCCTTGTACTTCATTTCCTGGTATGTTTCTTACCTGTCAGCACCAGGCCACTTGTTTCTTGTTTATGCTCTCATACTCACTGTCAGATCTGCTATTAGAGAACAAGCTGCTGGTCCTTGATGCTGATACCAGCAATTCCTTAGAGACAATTATTGCTTATTTGTTGATGGTTAGGGTTCATTTGTTTCTAGCTATTTGTCAGAAGGTTCCCTCCCCATTTGCTGCCACCATTTTTACTCTCCTCTACCTTGGTCACATCCCAAGCTACCCAACATACTAACGGCTACCATTTGCTATGTTTCTTGATGACGTCCTGTCAATGTACAAATCCCCTCTCAGGCTACTTGCTTTCAGATCCTTTTCTTGTCTTCTAAGATGTGTCTTTTCAACTCCCTTGCTGTCATGTTTTCTTCTGTATTGTATTCTTTCTTGACCTCTCCTTTCTCTTAGCTACACCTCCACTCCACATCTCTTCATTAGTTTACTGCCCTACTTATGACTAACATACATAGGCTTCTGGGAAAATTGGAAATAATAAAAGATAAATGATTTAATTTCCTTTTTTATCTTAGAAAAATGTGTAACAAGTACATTTTTAAACCTAAGTTCCAAGAAGTGAGCAAATAAAACAAGTAAATTGAGCAAAGTGTAAAAACTCTAGAAGTAACCAAGCTTCAGTAACTTTTGAAAAGAAAGATTCATAGTTTCACATTGTTTTTTCATTTCCAGGAAAAAAAGTGAATTAGCATTCCTATGGCCAACTTTCAAATTTTCTATGTGATTAAATGTAGTCTTAGCATTATAACAATCCATGAAAACTCAGGATAAATTATATGACTTTAAAATTGTCAAAAGTTATTGCTGTCTGTGTCATAGTGTCTCTAAAAAAGTAATTCAGGGAAACTGGAAGGTAAACTAGAGGAGGTGAAATTTAGGGAAGAAAAGAACATTTACTCCACAGTGACAAAACATAGTAACACTATACTTTAGTGTTTAGTTACAGCATTTTGGTATATGGGAGTAATTTGGGAAAGATTAAAATGATGTTCCATTGGACTTTTGTAGATAGCATAAAACAAGTACATATAAAGAGACAAACTTTTATGAACCTCAAGTCATCTGTATTCTACCATGAAATAAGCACCATTTATGTGCAGTTATATGTGGTCAGTGGAGTTCAATCCTAGGCCATAGTTATGGCCACTCTTCAGTGCTTTATCAGTGGACATTAATTAAAAAATATTTAATAGGTTCCAGGTGCTCCAGATAGTCTAGGCACTGCAGTGGATGCTAGCCATACACTACAGTATAATGGTTGGGAGCATGGGCATTGGAATAAAATATCAAGCTTCAAGTTTTCTGACATTTATTTAAGCTCTGTGATCTTGAACAATTTGCTTCACCTTCCTGAGACTCATCTAGAAAGTGAAGATAATGTCTGTGTTTGAACATTCTCTTCTTTAGTCTCTCATTCAGTCTGAAAACTTACTTTCTCTGAGCATACTTCTGGTTCCCAGGACCCCTCTCAAGCAGTCTGTTTCCTTGAGCACAACCCACACACCCCAATACCTGTAGGCAGGAAGGTGTCCTCCACACCCCTTACTACCACTTTGAGATCATTCTTCCATCTTTCTCCCTGCAACCTTCCACGTTTGAATTTCATGTCAAAAGACTAGAGTAACCATTACCTTGCTTATTGCAATTGTCCAGATTACTTTCCTTCATTCCTTGACATTGCTACTCCTGGCTCATTGTCCCTCTCTCTCCTTTCACCACACATATTAAAATTGGTGATTTCAATAACCACATAGACGATCCTTCCAATGCAATGTTTAGTTTCCTGAAAAATCTTGTTTCCTATCTGATCTCTTCTGCTCTCTTCTGCAGTCCTACCCCTAGACTGCGCTGCCTAATATAATAAGTCATTAATCACATGTGACTAATAAAGTTTTTAAATTAGGAATTTAGTCCCTTAATTGCACTCTGCATTTTAAGTGCTTAATAGGTACATGTGGCTAGCTGGCTATCATACTTGACAGCTCAGAACATTTCCATTATTACAGAAAGTTCTACTGGATAGTGCTGCCTCCTAGACATCTTTGTTATCTGTAAGTGAAATCTCTCCATAATCTAAGTTTTATACCTCCCACTTTCTGACCCTTAGTTTTTATCTTTCCAGTTTACTGCATCTAGTTACCCAATTCAATCTTTGACACCTCCTGGATATATGGTTCATCAATCCTAGCAATTTTTTTTCATACTCCTTGATCACTTTCATGTTCTTACTAGTCTGTTTAATTAGCCTGAAATTTAATTTCTTACTGAATCAAATTTTATAATCCCTATTTGCTTCTCTCATTAACTCCCTCTCACCTCCCTCATTTCTTTATATTCTTTTGGTTAAAATACAAACTTGGTTCAATCAAACTATTTTCATAGTTGGCTGTATCAAAGAGGATGTAAGGGGTTGAAGAGTATTCCATAATGCTTCCTGGCCTAATTCTGCACCCACGACCCTTAATTTCAAGAGAAATATAGAACTGTTTTTGAGATTTGGTAATTCCTATTGATAGGTCTAGTTTACTTACACCTTTTTCTGTATTCTTCAAAGTATCATTAAGCTCATTTAATAAAATTTCATTTTTCTAATTCTTAAATTTTCATTTGGTTCTTTTGTAGGTTTTCTTTTGCTCTGTGGAGATTCCTCATCTATTTATTCCTTATGTCCATATTTTCTCTGATATTTGGATTTATTTATACTAGTTCTTTTAAAGTCCTTGAATACTAATTTCAACATCTAAGACATCTCAGAGTCTGTTCTAATTGTATGATATTTTTTCCTTGAGTTGAATTTTGTGGATTTTTTTTTTTTTTTTGTATGCCAAGTAGTTGTAACTCTATGCTAGATACTGTGAATGATATGTTGTAGGGAATCTGGATTATCTTCCCTTTATTTATAGGTTGTTGATTTTTGTTCTGGATGAAAGTTGAATTACTTGTAGACTTTTTTGAACCTGACAGACTTGGCTTTGTTTTTGTTGGTTCTGCTCTCCATTGCTTTTATCTCATTTTGCCTTCTCAATTTCAGCAAGACTTCCATGCTGTTTTGGGACTCCATCTCCAATAAAGGAAACTGGGACAATGTAGAATTCACCTCATATGTTTCCCTTCTCGTAAGGATCACAGTTCTTTGCAACTCTCTATCCAGTGCCTGATATTTATTTGTCCAGCTGTCTCATATTTTCTCCAGTGTTATATAATTGTTTAGAGCAGTGGGTCGAGTCCAGTCTCAGTAACTTTGTCATGGATAAAAGTAGAATTCTGTGCCATCTTATCTTCCCTTTCAAAATGCTTTATTTTGTAAATAACACACATACAGAAATATAAAATATCGTGTGCAACTTTCTGTTTAACAGAAAAGAAACCATAAATGAAATTTCTACCTAGGTCAAGAAGTAGAACATTTTCACTAGTGTGGAAATATGTCTCCAAAACTGTATAGCCATTCATAATCTAAACCCCATTCCTCTTTCCTAAACATAATCACTATTCTAATGGTATGGTAATCACTCCTTTTATTTTCCTTGTATTTTTGCTGCTCCAATGGACATTGCTAAAGACTAAGATTTAGTTTTACCTGTTTGTGAATTATATAAATGCAATAATACCTATAATAAATGTGCTTTTATGGCTGCTTTTTTTCCTTAACAGTATGTTTAATGATATTTTTTCATCTAACTGGATGCAAGTATAATTTATTCATGTTGGTCCATTTCTTTCTTTAAATGACTCCAATCAGTCTCTTTCCATACCATTTCACCTAACCTGTTCTTGTCAAGATGGCTTATGACCTTCATCAAGGTTAGATGACTACTCTTCTCAGTTTAAAGCACTAGACCCTCTAAGCTTCCTCCCTCCTACTCCTTCCCTCCATCTCCAGCTTATTCATTCAGCTCATAGATAGGTCCTTAGGCACGATCCCACAGCAACATAGAGGTCACTAAATTTTGTGGAAACCATGCAATGTATGTGAACACATATAAAGGTAGTGTTTGTATCTACTATAGGTATTTTGAGACATGCCAGAATCCTCCATGTAACCACTGAATAGCCATATCAAAAAAATTAAAGATTTGGTTGTTGTCTTTAAAATGATTCCAGGAAGAAACAGATGTAAAAAGAATCTGTCTCTTCTTTACAAAAGTTAATCAGAAAGGCAATCTCTGGTCTTGGCTCAGCAAAATTTCAGTTTAGGCACAAAAGGATGAAAGAATTCAGGAATGAGGGTATTTTTAAGCTTGTTCACAATTCTGGAACTTACATCTTTCATTGTAGTAGAAAATTGATCATCTGGGAGAGGTATTAAATGGAAGTAAAATTCTTTTATTGCTAGGAAAGATGTACTTCTTTAATTTCCTCAGATGTTAGACTATCTTTGAAGTCTTATATGCTAAAGCATATTTTTTGAATTATCCAAAAGGGTCCTGTTCTTATTCTCATTTTAGTTATTAGTCTGGAAATTGCCACCATTCTGCGATCTCTATGACATTCTCTATTATAGCCACACCTAAGAGCCAATTTACTTATTAGCGGCAAGTGAGTGAAGAGACCATAAAGTCGGAGAGTTTTACATTAGACTTGGGATTGGTGCCCAGAATTACCACTTACATGTAAGAATGACATTCTAAGTCTTGAAACTACTCTTACTTCTGAAAATTAGGTAAAATCACCATTTTCCCTTGAATTACCTGGATAAATTTTCTCTTTTAAAAAGTACATTGAGTATATAAATTATCCTAATAACTGTGTAAAATTCTTCATTTTTCTAGGTGAGTTGAGAAGAACCTTTTCCTACTTAAGGCAGTTTTGCCATGTGCAATTATGTACTCCCGAGAATATGTCAAATTAAAAAAAAAACCAAAAACCTGGCATTTCCTTTTTCCTCTGATCTCATTGATTAATATGAATATGTTTTCAAAGGCTGAGAACTCCTGTAAGTGTGAAAAGATAGTGAGTGACTCCATATTACTGAGATACATAAAAGGACCTGGGATGGCTACACTTGTGTTGCATGAAATGCATTGCAATATCATGTGTCCCCACTTCAATGAAGCATTCAGTACCACCCGGAGAATATTATGGACCAGCCCTATTAATATATTAGAGTGTGCTTTGCCATAATTGGGTAACCAAAAATACTAGAGAGATGTGGTATGTTTCCATTGCCCATTTCACATGCCTCTATTGTTATCAGCTCAAATTTGACTTAACAGGATGATGATCCAGCCTCCATGATAGGAAGGTCGAGGGAATTATTGATTGATGAAGCTAGAGCATAGGAAGGCAGACTTTGAATAACTTGTAAGTCCAAGAAATGCTGGTGAAAAGACAGTCTGCTTCTTGAGAATAAACTGATAAATAGTCCAAGGACAGAAAAAAAAATGTCATACAATTTATAACGGGTAACCAAAACTTGAATAAATGTAAGCAGGTAGAAACTTAAGATCTCACCTGCCTTCATACCTCCCTTATGTTAGTTTTGCACAATGGTGATTCTGTTTGTGCATGTGTGTGTGTCTGCCCACACCAGTAATTATGGTAACTCAGTGGGCTTTAAGTCTGTGCTCAGACTTTCATGTCTACTAAGCTAAAATGATCAATTTCATAGTTTTCCCATACTTTCCCATAGCTTTACAATGGGGTATTTTCTTTAATATGGTTTAAGACCAAAACACTTTAAAAGTTAAGTTCAAGGGTAACAGTTATCTGCCCAAAATCTACTCTCTGCTTCTTCATCAAAGAATCTCAATTTTATTCTCAATGGCAATATTCCCATCTCAATCATCCTTGCACCTTAGTGTGGTCCTAGAGAGATGTTGTATGTTTCCACTGACCATTTCACATGCCTCTATTGTTATCAGCTCAAATTTAACTTAAGAGAATGATGGTCCAGCATCCATGATAGGAAGGTCGAGGGAATTATTGATCAATAGGAGCTAAGCAGATTTAATCAATCTGAGATGTTGCATCAGAATTCTAGGTATACTCTTCAAAGTGAGATGACTTACTCAGGGTATGCATCCTTTATGATCTCCACCCCTCCCCTTATTGCCTGAAGTGTGGATATGATCTCTGGAGCTCCAGTAGCCATTGTAAAAATGTGCTTCAGTGTAAGAATGGCAGTCATGGGCAAAGAGGATGGAGGAGATATCAAACGAGCCTAAGTCCTGGGTAAGTTTGTAGCCACTGTGACTGCTCAGGATTGTCAGTCAGTCTCTGTTCTTTATTTTATGTGAGGGAATAAGCAAGCCACTATTTTTTTTGTTTGTTTGTTTCTTTTTAGCAGTCAAATCTAATCCTAAATTATATGTGTTGAAATAGAGAAAGACTTAATGATAAATGCAGGGAAAACTTTTGATCATAGGCAGAAATATGACATTTACATGACATTTATATGGCAACATTGAAACTACTTTTAATATCAGAAAATAATTCACATAGTCTTCATTTCATAGTTTTCTCAAATGATGATTAAAAAAAAGTATTCTTATACAAGATTGCCTGACTGCCTAGACATTTTTGCTCTAGGCTGTGTGTGTGTGTGTGTGTGTGTGATTGTGTGCGTGTGTATGTACACTATGGGTGGGAGAGAAAGAGAAGAACTATTCTTATTATTCTATAGAGGAATAATGGCAAATTGTCAAACTAGATTTTTAAGAAAATATTTATTGTAAAATTAAAAATTTGCAGTAACTTTTCCAAGGTCATTTAAGAAGCTACAACTGAATGTGCAGTGTTTAGATACTGGTTTTGTTCTTAGTTATATATATGTATGACATCATGGTGTTCTCTCTCACTTGAGATAGATTCTGAGTCACAAAATAAAATTGTATTTTAGACTTTTACTATTATTCCTTCTTCACTTATTCAGGTGTATGTATATGCACATGTTGAGGTTGTATTATCTATAATTTTTTTTGTCATGTATGCTGCTTCTGTATTTATATATATGATATGTGTGTATGTATGTATACATATATTGGGATGCTTAAAATGGCAAGATTATATATATATGTATATATAATATATATGTGAATATATATATCTCCCCATTCCCCATATACATTTACATATTTCTACCTCTTCAGTCATTTTGTTTTATCAACACTTACCTTTTACCTTTGTGGCATTAGCTGATATATGAAGAAAAGGAAAACAGGATATTTAATCCCCCCCAATGCTTTCTCTCCCCTTCTCTACTTTGTTCTTATTACGCACTTATGATCTAACATGCTGTATGTTTTATGTATTTCTATTTTTTTATTTCCTGCTTCTCCTACTAGATTATAAATTCCATGGAGGGACCAAGTATTTTTTTTTTTTCTCCTACTTTATTCACTTGTACTTCCACCACTTAGAATAGTATCTGGTATTTTGTAAGCAAAGAAATATTTGTTGAATGAATGGATTAATTCCAGTCACTGGTGAAGATACATACTAATTGAAAAGCCCTTTTTTAAATAAATAGTATTAGAATTCAATTCTATGAGATGTTCATATTGCTCATTTTAACAGGGCCATCAGATAATGACATTTTAAAAGGAGGCCTCTTCACGATGGTAGATTCTTTTGGAAATCCTTTACTTTTTATATTTCCCAAGTCATTTTGAAGGTGATTATTTACATGCTTAAAAATGTTAACTTCCAATAACTTGGGAAATAATAAAATGTAAAGGATGTGTGAAAAAAAAAAGTACCATTAGAGGCCACTTCAGGGCACCTGGGTGGTGCAGTCGGTTAAATGCCAACTCTTGGTTTCTGCTCAGGTCATGATCTCCAGTTGTGAGATTGAGCCCACCTTGGGTTCCGGGCTCATCAGGGAGTCTGCTTGGGATTCTCTCTCCCTGTCTTCTGCCCCCCTCTGCTTGTGCTCTCTCTCTCAAATAAATAAATCTTAATAAAAAAAGAGCTCACCTTCTAAAATATTATCTTTGACTACTTGAGATGGAAGATACCTTAAGTGTAATGAATACAATTTTATTCATTAGAAAACTGAGGCCCTGAAAGTTAAATGGTGTGTTCAGTATAACTCAGTTATTAGTAGACTGACCAGAGCCTAGGTGCACAAAGGTGAAGCCAGACAGCATAGTTAGAACCCGAAGCCATGATTGTATTCTCATGTTTAAGAATTTTATAACCTTGAGCAAATTATGTAACATTACTTAGCCTCATTCATATTAGTAACATACATTATGGGGTAGATGTGAGTAAACAAATAAAAATTCAAAAACAATTTTGTTTTTATTCATGTCTTGTACTATTTTCACTATATATTTCCAAGTTTACTTGCTAGATAGTTTCTGAGGTAAAATTAGGTGATTTGGTTGGGAAGGAGAATTTGACAGACTTTTTGGCATATTATAAATTGTTATCAAAAATGAATAAACCCTTTTAAAATATTTTAAAATTTTTCAATGGTTCAATTTTGCCTAATGTTAAATAAACAAAATAGAATACTATTAATCTAATATTATTAGTATTGCATTTTCTTTTAGAACCATTTACTATTAAACTGTGCTACTCATGTATAGAATCTCATTACTATTTTGAAATAAGAAGGTTCTGTCTGGGACAGACAGACCAACTGTGCAAATTCAGCAGTTTCTGTAACCCTGTCAGATTTAATGATTCTTATTAAAATGACTCACAGAACTCAGGAAAGCACTATACTTACAATTACAGTTTTATTATAAAAGATAGAAATTGCAGGACACCCGGATGGCTCAGTCGGTTAAGCGTCTGCCTTCAGCTCAGGTCATGATCCCTGGGTCCTGGGATTGAGCCCCTCGTCAGGCTCTGTGTTTAGTGGGAGCCTGCTTCTCCCTCTCCCTGCTGCTTCCCCTTCTTGTACTCTCTCTCTTGGTGTCAAATATATAACATTTTTATTTTTTTAATTTATTTTTTAAAAGACTTTTTCCCAGGACCCTGGGATCATGACCTGAGCCCAAGGCAGTCGCTTAACCCACTGAGCCACCCAGGTGCCCCTAAATAAAATCTTTAAAAAAAAAGATACAAATTGGGACAAGTCAAATGAAGATACAGAGAGAAAGGTATGGGAGAATGCCAAATGCAGAGCTTCTCCGTCCTGTCCCTGTGGAATCAGGATGTGTTGCCTACTAGTATCCTGCTGGCACATCAATATGTTTACCAACCAGGAAGTGCCACTGAGCTGCAGCATCCAGAGTTTTTATTGGGATTTTATTATGTAGGCAGGAGAGATTGTACCACTGGCCATGTGATTGAACCAAATCTCCCGCTTTCCTCACCTCCCTGGTTTTGGTGAGGCTGATATCACCTGCTCAAAGCCCCAGTCCTATAATCACATGGTTGGTCTTTCTGAGGTGACACGCTCTGGTCCCGAGTTGCCTCATTAGCATAAATTCATCCTGTTTGAGGGGCCCACCATGAATAACAAAGGCATTATTGTCACTTGGAAAATTCCAAGGATATAGAGGTCATCTCCCAGGAACTAGAGACAAAGACCAGAGTGATTCTTTATTATACAGAAAATATATGTGTTCTTTGATTATTTATAGCAATCCTCAAGATGTGCATTTCAATTAATATTTTATAGGTATGAAAGTGAGGCTTTGAAAGCACAAGATCACATTACTGCTAGCAATGGAGTCAGGATTCAAACCCAGGTCTTCCTTATTTCAGAGTTCATCCATCTGGGACTCCATATCAGCTCTGTCCTCTTAGATGGCATGTTTTGTCACCCAAGCTTGATTTTTCCTACAGCACAAGCTCAAGAGATTAAACAACCTGCCTGATATCATGCTAATACAGAGTAGTGCTGGAATTTGAGCCAATGTCTACCTTAACAGTGATTGCACATCTAGCCCCTCTATAAGAGAAAAAAGAATTGGTCACATAAAATGTAAAGCCCATACACCTCTGGGAGTTCTTTTTCTAGTACTAAAGAACACCTTGAGGGGCGCCGGCGTGGCTCAGTCAGTTGAGCATCTGACTCAGTTTCAGCTCAGGTCATGATCTTAGGGTTGTGAAATTGAATCCCAAGTAGGGAATCCGTACTCAGTGGGGAGTCTGCTTGAGATTTTCCCTCTGCACCCCTCCCAAATAAATAAATACATCTTTAGAAAAGCAACACCTTGACTTGATATTTTTAAAACTTCACTGAAGAGAAACATCAGATAGCGTATTTTTCCCTTTCCTGGAAACTATAGTTAGAAAAAAGAGGGGCAGGTTACTATAAACTGTTCTTGCAATTTCTAGACAAAAGTGAAAAAAAATTACAGGTTATGTGTCTTATCATCTCAATATTCTTTTCATTAACATTTATTCTAATATCCAAAGATGACAAAGGAGTCATTTTATCAATCCCATATCTATGGTATTATAGGTATTGTTTTTATTTCAGTGTTTTCTTTGGTTTAAAGTGGCACATATCTTGGTCTGTGAACAAAATTGAGAAAGCCAGCAGAATTAGGGGTGGAGTTCAAGACATTACATGCCAATAGATTATAAAAGCTATATTTCTAAATGCCTTGCTGAGTTTGACATATAAATGTATTTCACATTTGAAGAGTGTTTCATGTTTGATATCTTATTCTTTCCTATCCCAAGGTAGTTCTACTTCTTTCTTTTTTTTCCCTCTTTCACCTTTTATAATAACTACAAATGCTGTTATTGCTAATTCACAATTGTCAGCTAAACACATGCACTCACACACATGAAAGAAAGGTTTACACAATTGGGGCCCATGTGATCCAACAGTGTACAAAGGCACATTCAATACAATGTTAGTCTAACAAACTATGGTAACTGATACTCATTCAAAAGGTTATCGATGTCCTGATATATTTTCAAAGATCAGACAATACATTCTTGATGTATATTGAAACATTTTTTAAAAATTGTTGTCTCTGTCTCAGTCATTATCAGTAACCTTCATGTGAATGGCAGATGCTCCCTCAAACCTCTTCCTTCTCCCTCATCACTCTCTAAAATCCCATCCTTTGGGGTTCTGTCCTTTCTTCCTCTTCCCTTTCTGTTGCTTCTGTTCTCTCATCAATCTTCTGGAAGAAATCCATGTCATTTTCAATTTTTTTCTCTCTACCTCTTGTCTGTCTCACAAATACCCAGGAAAGGGGCTGGCAAAGAAAATACTGTATTTAGCAGGTGGGTTAGATCAAGTTTCTAAATTCTGTCCTCATCCCATAGTTTCCCCTCCAGTTCATATTCAAATCCACTCTAAAAAGTTAGGAAGAAATAAAAATGGTAATAACTACACTTATAAACACAGTTGTCTTAATGGAAACATTTTCCCTGTTTTTAAAATTGAGTTAGGATTAATTTTTCTCATTGATTCCACCTGGCCTCTCAGCTCTAAGGTAACTTTATGAAAAGCCTTTGCACTTGTTAATCTGTTATCTTCTGGTACTTCTGGGAATTTGAGATCTATCACAGTGGAAACAAAAATGGCCAAAAGTAAGAACACTTCACTAAATTAGTATAAGTTATCCCTTTATAAAAATCGGTAAGATCATTGAATGTTTTTTAAATGTAATTTTTTTTAAGATTTTATTTATTTATTTATTTGACAGAGATAGAGAGTGCATAAGCAGACGCTAAACTGACTGAGCCACCCAGGCACCCCTGAGATCACTGAAGGTTGACAATGATCCCTTCTGCTTGTATGATGTAATTATATTTTAACATACACAGTCTCACTTTAATCAGATCAGTGTTTCATAGGATTGATATAAAAAGACAGTAAGTGAAAACAAGTGTTTGCCAGGCTCTAGAAGATGCTCCAATTAAAAAACATTTAAATGAGACATTGAAAAACATGAAGATTTCTTGCTTATACACTGATTTGAAAAATAAGGATATGTTTATTTGCATTTCGTCAAATTAATTTTTTCTTATCTTACAATCAGACTTGGGAACTTCTCAATACTCTTAAGATATAAAAAAAACACAGCTACGGGCACCTGGGTGGCTCGGTCGTTAAGCGTCTGCCTTCGGCTCAGGTCATGGTCCCAGGGTCCTGGGATCGAGCCCCACATCGGGCTCCCTGCTTGGCGGGAAGCCTGCTTCTCCCTCTCCCACTCCCCCACTTGTGTTCCCTCTCTCGCTGTGTCTCTCTCTGTCAAATAAATAAATAAAATCTTAAAAAAAAAAACAAAACATAGCTACAATTCCTAGCCTTTTTATGTGCTGTACTGATTTGAAATTAGTAACAGCAACTGTTTTATGCAGTTTTCCATACAAATTATCTTAGTACAGTTTATTATATAAAATATTTTGAAAAAATAATTCCTCCATAAAATAACAAATTACAAAATACAAATTGATGTTGAAGGCATATTCATACACCTTGAACAAGTCATTACCTGTTTCGTTGGATGGGAAAAAAACAAAATGAAGCAAAACAAAAATTGCCAATTTTTGTGATGTTAACCTATTAACATAAGATATTAAGATGATTTAAAATAACAATGTACTAAGTTTTTTTATCCTCAAATTCTCCCCCAAATGAGAACAATCTGTTATTAATCTATGGAGAAAGATGGTACATGTTTATTTTGGAAATTGAGTGTCTACTCTCATTTACTTCTAAATTGTTATGTAGCTCTTTGGCCAAATGTTAACCTGCCCATATACACATGACTTATAATGTCTTCACAACTTGCTTTGCTTTTTTTTTTTTTTTCTAGAATTCCCTTCCTAATAGAAATATACTCATCCATTTAAGACTCATGGTCATTTACTGCTTATATAATTTAATCTTACTATCTCTTATGAGGATTAACCTTTCTTGGTTGACATGTTTTTATATAAAAAAAGTTAATTTTTTACAAAATTATCTCTAAATGTAATCCAATGCAAATAAAATCTATTTTTTTGTATTTATATTGTTGATCTGTCGGGGTGGGTGGAAAATGGAAAGTAATATCTTATAGATGAATAAATATGTGAATATTATAACTAATCTTTAAAGGAAACAGTAAGGTTTATTTCGCCATACTGAACCAAAAAACAAAAACACACACACCCACACAAAATCCACGCTATAAACCTACTATAATCAAGGCAGTGTGGGGTTGGCATAGAAATAAACCAATAGAGGGGCACCCGAGTGGCTCAGTTGGTTAAGCGTCTGCGTTCCGCTTGGGTCATGATCCCAGGGTCCTGGGATCAAGCCCCATGTCTGGCTCCCCACTGAGTGGGGAGCCTGCTTCACACTCTCCCTCTGCCACTCCCCCTGCTTATGTCTCTCTCTCTCAAATAAATAAGTAAAAATCTTTAAAAAAAAAAAAAAAAAGGAAGTAACCCAGTAGATAGACTTGTTAAGAATCACACTGACAAGATGGTAATGCATATTATACCATATCTGTCTCAGTTTTAATATTCTACATCTCATGTGTGATTAAGACGTTGCAGGGGAATTGGAGGAATTTTGTAGAGAGTTCAACAATAAATTGTCCTGATTTTGCTATTGAGTTACATGCCAAATGGTAGTATTTTCCTCACTTACTGGTGGGAAAATTGAAGTTCAGGAAACCTTGACAATCAGGAGGAAGCAGAGCAGGATTTCTGTAAAGTCAGGTCTGCCTAACTTCAAAGTCAATCTATCTTCAATAAGTCACATTCACCAATTTCTCTCCCTTTTAGTTTTACTTTCTAATTCTTTTTCCTTTTTCTTTTAAATTAGATCAAAACCAAGTCTCCTCCCCACTTTTGAAAATAGCATTCTAATTAATATTTAAATGGATTTCATACTAAATTTTACATTAATATGTGAATATAATCACTTGTTCTTAGCTGTATAAAGACATACCGCAAAATTAGTAGTTTAAACCAAAAAAAAAAAAATCTATTTCTCACATTTATGTTGTTGACGAGGCTCAGCTGATCAGTTCTGGCTTGAGGTCTCTCACATGGAAGTCAGATGGTTGGGGGTGCCGGAACCATCTGAATCCTCACCTAGGCTGAAAGTCCAGGATGGTTCACTCATATGGCAGCTGTTGATGCGGCCTATAAGCTGGGAACTCAGCCAGGGCTGCTGACCAGAATGTTCACACACAACCTCCCCTTGTGGCCTGCACTTCTCACTTGGTGGCCTGTGTTTTTTGAAGTAGCATCCCAAGAATTAGTGTCCAAGAGGCCTAGCCAATAACTATAAGTAAGTTCTTTTATGCCTTGGCCTTGGATGTCTGAGAATGTTACTCTATAAGATGCCATTGGTCAAGCAAGTAACAATGTCTAGTCCAGTTTTAAGGGGAGAGGACTACACACATTGTAAATATTGTGAGGCATGGTTTATTAGGATATTTTTGGAAACTAGATACCATAATTACAGATACGTTTTATGGAAGTCTCTGTCCTCATTATTGTTTTCCTTTTATTTTTTCCTTCCTTCCACAACTCCTATTAACAAGCTTATATATATCCCTCCATGTTTCTACCCATACTTCATGAGCATAAAATTATGCACATAGTACACACACTTTCAGTATTTTATTTTTAAAATAAAAATTTTAGGTCACATACCTACCTTTTCTATGCTTAAATTTATTAAATATAGAGATTACTCTGAATCTTCTCTAGTTTTAATAGAATAGCAAATATTCTATAATGTGAATATGCTATACTTTATGAACTATCTAATTATAAATAGTAATTTACTTTGTTTCCATTTTTGCCATCAACCATGTCTTAATAAACATCCTAGTTAATATATTATTTCATAAATGCTTTTTAAAAATTTTTTATCTTACTGAAATGTAATTGACATATAAGATTATATTAGTTTTAGGTGTTCAACATAATGATTTGATGTATTTATTTATATATTGTGAAATGATTACACAATAAGTTTAGTTAACATCCATCACCACATATAGTTACAATTTTTTTTCTTGTGATGAGAACTTTTAAGATCTAGTCTTTTAGCAATTTTCAAATATACAATATAGTATTGCTAACCTATAGTCACCACCATGGTGACTATATCTCCCAAATTATTTACCTTATAAATAGAAGTTTGTAATTTTTGGTCTTCACTCATTTTGTCCCCCCCACCCCACCCACAATCCCACTTCTACCAACCATCAGTCTGTTCTCTGTATCTATCTATGAGTTTGGTTTTATTTTAGAACTCACATATAAGTGAGATTATATGGCATTTGCCTCTGACTTATTTTATACAGCATACTGCCCAGGGTCCATCATGTTGTCACAAATGAAAGGCTTTCCTTATTTTTTTTAATCACTGAATAGTGAATAATTCTTTATCCAGCCATCTATCATAAACACTTAAGTTGTTTCCATGTTTTGGCTATTAGAAATAATGCTGCAATAAATATGGGGTGCATATATCTTTTTGAGATAGTGATTTCTTTTTTTTTAAAGATTTTATTTATTTGACAGAGAGAGACATAGCGAGAGCAGGAACACAAGCAGGGGGAGTGGGAGAGGGAGAAGCAGGCTTCCCGCAGAGCAGGGAGCCTGATGTGGGACTTGATCCCAGGACCCTGGGATCATGACCTGAGCCGAAGGCAGACGCTTAACGGCTGAGCCACCCGGGCGCCCCGAGATAGTGATTTCTTTTACTTCATATACATGCCCAGAAGTAGAATTAATGAATCCTATGCTGATTCTATTTTTAATTTTTTTTTAAATTTTTTATTTACTTGTCAGAGAGGGAGCACAAGCAGGGGGAGTGGGAGAGGGAGAAGCTGACTCCCCGCTGAGCAAGGAGCCCAATGCGGGACTTGATCCCAGGATTCTGGGATCATGACCTGAGCTGAAAGCAGATGCTCAACAGACTGAGCCATCCAGGTATCCCTCTATTTTTAATTTTTGAGGAACCTCCATACCTTTTTCTGTAGTGACCATACTAATTTACATTTCCCCCAAGAGTGCACAAAAGTTCCCCTTTCTCCACATCCTCTGCAACTCTTCGTATTTCTTGTTTACTTGGTGATAGTCATCCTAACAGGTTTTCATTTCTCTGATGATTAGTGATGAATATCTTTTCATGTACCTATTGGCCACTTGTATATCTTCTTTGGAAAAATGTCTATGCAGATCCTCTGCAGTTTTTAAATCAGATTTTTTTTTGTTGTTATGAAGCTGTATGAATTCTTTATCTCCAAAATATGTTTTATATATTATATATATATGTATATATAATCATATATATAGTTGGCAAACATTTTTTCCCCATTCTGTAGGTTGTCTTTTCACTTTGTTGGTGTTTTCCTTTGCCATGCAAAGCTTTTTAGTTTGATGCATTCCTATGTGTTTATTTTTGCTTTTGTTGTCTTTGCTTTTGGTATCAAATAGAACTAACTGCCCATGCTTTACTCTAGAAGTTTTATTGTTTCAGATCTTACATTCAAGTCTTTAATCCATTTTGAGTTAATTTTCATGCATGGTATAAGGTAGGGGACTAGCTTCATTCTTTGCATTTGACTCTCTATTTTTCCCAACACTGTATATTGAAAAGGCCATCCTTTATCCACTATATATTCTTGGCTACTTTGTCACAAATTAATTGAGCATATATACTCAATGTCAAATGCTTTTCCTGTATCTGTTGAGATAATCATATGATTTTTATTATTGGTACACCACTTTGATTTGTGGATGTTGAATCATCCTTGCATCTTTGGAAAAAATCCCACTTGATCATGGTATATGATCTTTTCAATGTATTGTTGAATTTGGATTGCTAGTTTTTTAGTAAGCATTTTTGGGTCTATGTTCATCAGGAATTTGGCCTGTAATTTTTTTTTTTCTTAAAGTGGCCTTGTTTGATATTAGTACTAGGGTAATGCTAGTCTTGTAAAATGAGTTTGGAAGTGTTCCCTCCTCTTCGAATTTTTGGAAGAATGGGAGAAGGATCAGTATTAATTCTTATTTAAATGTTTGGTAGAATTACCATTAAAGTCATCTGGTCTTGGACTTTTGTTTGTTGGGTGGTTTCTGATTATTGATTCAATCTCCTTCCTTTTGGTTGTTCTCAGATTTTCTATTTTCTTCATGACTTAATTTGGTAAGTTGTATTGTTCTAGATATTTGTTCATTTCTTCTCAGTTGTCTAATTATTTGGCATGTAATTGTTCATAGTAGTCTCCTATGATCTTTTCTTATTTTTGTGGTATCAGTTAACATCTCCTCATCATCTCTCTTTTTCGATGAGTCTAGCTAAAGTTTTGTCTACTCTATTACCTCAAAAAATAGCTCTTAGTTTCATTGATCTTTTCTATTGTCTTTTTAGTGTTTATTTCATTTATTTCCACTTTGACTTTTGTTATTTTTTTTACTTCTACTAACTTTGGGATTCATTTGTCTTTTTCTAGTTCTTTGAGGTATAAAGGTACCTTGTTTAAGTTCTTTTTTTTTCTTAATGTAGGTATTTATCGCTATGAACTTCCCTCCTAAAACCGCCTTCCTGCACCCCATATGTTTTAATATGTTGTTTTCCTTTTGTGTCATTTTTTTAAATTTCTTTGTTCCGTTGGTTTTCCAGTAGCATGTTAATCTCCACATACTCGCAAATTTTATGATCAAGAATATAGTTTTTCTCTTGTAAGGATCTCTCTAGCTTTACTAGATGCATAACATTCCATAGTGTGAATGTGTTGTACTTTATGGACCATTTATTATAAGTAGAAACTCACTTTGTTGTCAGTTTTGTCATTATTAAGAAAGATTTAAAAAACATCCTACCTAATATATTATTTCATAAAAATTCTTATTTGAGGGATAGATCTCCAGGAGTGTTGAAAGGCATCTATCATCCATCTATCTATCTATCTATTTATCTATTATCTATTTATCTATCTATCTATCTATCTATCTATCATCTATCTAACTAGCTATCTAGCTAGCTATCATCTATCATCTATATCTCTATCATCTATCTATATATCTATCATCTATCTATCATCTATCAATCATCTATCTATATATCTATCTTCTATACTGTATGTATTTAAAATATATTGTCAGAGAGCTTTCTGAGAAGTCTTTGATACTTCTTATTTTGACCAACAGGTTAGAAGCATATCCTTTTCCCCATTTGTTTACTAGTGGTGATAGTTTTTTTGTGTGTTTAAGTTTTGCCATTCTGATGGGTATAAAATGATATTCCACTATTATTTTAATTTGCATTTACCTGAATACCATATCCTGCTCCTACAAAAGGGTGGATTCAGAGATAATATCAGGAGGGAACAGTTTAACATACAGCAAATTTGTGGCAGTAGATAGCTGACTTCTCAAAGTAAATACATATATGAAATAACTGGACAAGTTATATTACCTCTAATTTATGTCAACCTCAGCTATTTTCCTCCAGTTTTTTTAAATTGAAGTATAATGGTCATACAATGTTATAGTTATATCAAGTGTACACCATATTGATTTGACAATTCTACACATCACGCCATGCTCAGCACAAGTGTAGTCATTATCTGTCACCATACAGTGTTATTACAGTGTTATTGACTATGTTCCCTATGCTGTACTTTTTATCTCCATGACTTATTTATTTTATAATTGGAAGTTTGTACCTCTTACTCCCTTCTATCTATTTCACCCATTCCTCTCTCCACCTCCCCTTTGACAACCACCAGTTATTTGTATTTAAGGAGCTATTTTTGTTGTTGTTCATTTGTTTTGTTTTTCAGATTCCACAGTAAGTGAAATCATATGGTATTTGTCCTTCTCTGTCCAACTTATTTCACTTAGCATAATATCCTCTAGGTTCATCCATGTTGTTGCAAATGGCAAGATCCTATTCTTTTTTTATGGCTGAGTAGTATTCTAGTGTGTGTGTGTGTGTGTGTGTGTGTGTGTGTGTATCACATCTTATTTATCCATTCATCTAATCAGTGAGCACTAGGGTTGCTTCTGTATCTTGGCTTTTATAAATAATGCTGTACTAAATATAGGGGTGCCTATATCCTTTTAAATTAGTGTTTTTGTGGGGGTAAATATCCAGTAGTGAAATTATTGGATTATATCATATTTCTAATTTTTTGAGGAACCTCCATACCATTCTCCACAGTGGGTGCACCAATTTAGGTTCCCACCAACCATGCATGAGGGCTCCCTTTTCTCTACATCCTTGCCAGCACTTGTTTCTTACCTTTTTGATAATAGCTGTTTTGACAGATGTGAGATGATAACTCATTGTGGGTTTAATTTGCATTTCCCTAATGATGAGTGATGTTGAGTATCTTTTCATGTGCCTGTTGGCCATCTGGATGTCTTATTTGGAAAAATGTTTATTCAGATTCTCTTCCCAATTTCTTTTACCTGGAGTATTTGTGTTTTTTGTTTTGTTTTGGTTTGGTTTGGTTTTGTTCTGTGTGTGGGTTGTTTTTCTTTGTTTGTTTTTTGGTGTTGAGTTGTATATGTTTTTTATATATTCTGGATAATAACATCTTATATTTGCAAGCATCTTCACCTATTCAGCATGTTGCCTTTTTGTTTGTTGATGGTTTCCTTTTCTATGCAAAAGTTTTTTATTTTAGTGTAGTCTCAGTAGTTCCTTCTTGTTTTTGTTTCCCATGCCTGAGGAGACATATCCATAAATATGTTGTTAAGGTCAATATCCAAGCTATTACTGTCTATACTTTATTTTAGGAGTTTTATGGTTTGAGATATCACATTTAGGTCTTCAATCCATTTTGAGTTTTTGTGTGTGTGTGGTGTAACAAAGTGGACCAGTTTCATTCTTTTGCATGTAGTTGCCCAGTTTTTCCACTATCATTTATTGAAAAGATTGTCTTTTCCCCACTATATGTTCTTGTCTCTCTTCTTGTAGATTAATTGATCATATAGGTGTGGATTTACTTCTGGGCTATCTTGTTCCATTGATCTCTGTGTCTATTTGGGTGCCAGTAACATACTGTTTTGATTACTATAGCTTTGGAGTATATTTTGAAATCTGGGATTCTGCTACCACCAGCTTTCTTCTTTCTCAAGATTCCTTGGCTATTTGAGGTAATTTGTTGCTCCATAAAAATTTTAGGATTATTTATTTTAGTTCTGTAAAAACTGCTATTGGTATTTTGATAGGGATTTCATTGAATCTGTAGATATCTTTGAGTCATTTTCCTCTAGTCTTATAATTTATCCTCATTCCCTTCTTTTCCCTCACTTCACTTCTCTCCTCTCTTCTTTTCCCCTCTTCCTATTTTCTTTTTCTCTTCCCTTCTATTTTACACCTTTTCACTACCATTTCTTTCAAGTTTCTGTCTCATTATAAGGAATTTGTCATACAGCTATCTTTACACAAAGTTATACTTACAAAGATTTTCATTGTGAATTTGTTTAGGGCACCTGGGTGGCTTGGTTGTTAAGCATCTGACTCTTGATTTCAGCTCAGGTCATGATCTCAGGGTCCTGGGATCCAGTCCCATGTCTGGCTCCCTGCTCAGCGGGGAGTCTGCTTCTCCCTCTGCCCCTCCCCCTGCTTGTGTTCTCTCTCGCTCTTGCTCTCTCTCTCTCAAATAAATAAATAAAATCTTTAAAAAATGTTTAGAAAAAATGGAAACAGTCTATGGAAAACACCATTATTTGACTAACTCAATAAAAAATTCCAACCCTTTAATCATTTGATTTAATTCATTACTTCCTTAGTCAACTTTCCTTGCCACTAGCAGTGGCTCTTTCATGTCTTCCTGGCAATGAGATCTAAGCAGAAATGTGCTAAGGAAGCTTAGGAGAAAGTTCTCACTTTCCTGATGAAAGTGACAGACAATTCTGATGCATTCTTCTTCCTTTGAATGTAGACATGATGATGATCTGGGGAATTTTGTAACTTTAAGGACATAGGCACCAGCACCAATATCAAGGGGGCTATTAAACTAAAGCTGTGAAATGTTCAGCTAGAGACTTGTTTATATGAAAAAAGAAAAACAACTCACTTTTTGTTCAAAATACTATATTTGGGAGTCCTGTTTTGCTGTAAAAGACATTCCCCACTGATACACTGTCTACTGTTCACTAATCAGGGCCTGTTAATTAACTATGGTATACTCATAGAACAAAATGCAGTCATGTAATAGAGAATAAAACTACAGATATGGCCATAGCTATATGCCCATAATAAAATTAATATACCAAGTGAATTAAGAGTTTATAAGTTGGGATTAAAAATGTGAGTACATTATAGGATCTGTGTTAAAGAATTTATAAGGAATTATTAATTGTGGTTACTTCTAAGGGGTGGAATATAGGGCACAAGAGGGAGAGGAGGATCATTTTATTATTTAAAATATTTTGTTATATATTTTTTTCTTTTGCAATGAAAAATAAAAGAGTAAATAGTGAGAAAATATAAAGTGGCCTATAGAAATATTCAATGTTTTTAGTATCTGAAACTCATTAATAACAAGGAATTAGATTTTTAAATCCAGATATCTTTTCTATCTAACAAATTGTTTTATATTCTATATTACTAGGCAACATAAAGATATAGTAAAAACCTTAATCTTGGAGTTAGAAAATCTATTTTCTACATCTATTTTCAATCTCTGTCTCTAGCTTGTTTTCCAGATCTCTGGCTGTTTGCCTGCTTCTAGTTTTATTCAAATTTAAGACAAATAGTTGCCTGAGTATTTTTTCCTACTTATCTGGTTCTGATATTCAGTAATAGACTGATAAGGGGGTGGTATTTGGCAATACTCATTTGGGGCTGCACTATACTACAAATCTAATAATTTATTACTCAGGTTGATAGAAAAGCAAAGTTGTGGGTTTAGCTCAGCAGACCATCTTCTCTGTGATAAATGGCTTTTATAGAGTGTAGTTGCACCAAATGTCAGCCTAGAGTGTTCTACATCTTGTTGAAGATATGCTTCAAAGTGGATTGATAAAGTGGCATCAAAGTACATTTTATCTTCAATTATCAGGAAAAAAATCCTAGTAAATATTTTGTCATAAAGTTGTGTATAATCTTTTAGAGAAATCTGTGTTTTATGGTTGCTGAAAATGGTGAATTATCTTTTCTCTAAGTTAAACTTTCAGAGTTTAAATGTTCAAATATTCTCATTTTATTAAAATATATTATTTTTTAAAGTGATAACCTTAACTTCAGTTACTTCTTGGAATTTTTTTCTTAAGTATTCTTTAATTATTTAGGGAAATTTCTAATACATGGGTTATGATTGGTTGTAAAAAAAAATATTGGCAATAAATTTTGTGAGCTTAATCAAATAGTGAATATAGGAGAGTTTAAATGTTGAAAATTCCCCCATTTATAATACGCAGACTAGTCCTTGTTTGAATATTCCTGTGGTTAGCCCCATATAATTTTATAATACAGATTATTATGAGAAAAGCACAAAAGCCTATGTTCCATTCCCTTGGGAATTTATTTTCCCAAAGTAATTATTTGCAATAAATATTTCTTGAAAATAAGTAAAATTATACTCTCACTGTGTCTTGAAGACTGCATACATTAAAGGTCTGCCTTTTCCTATCTTAGGCTGTATTTCTGCTGGCTAATACCACCATCCCTTCTTGTGGAAGGTAGAATTGAGCACTTCATTACATTAGTTTGTTAACATTTAATGGTATAATTTCCAGATTTCCTTAAGAGATTTCCTTAAGAACCCTTAATCTCACCTTCCCACAAACCCCATAAGAGTTAATATTAAGTCTGTACTACCCACTGCTATAATTTTGCTTTATTTTTAAAGCCATACGTTAAAACATATGGTCAATAATCTCATATAAAATGATATATTTTAATTTATTGATAATGGAAAAAAGTATAGGACATTAAATCACTTACTGGATAAACCATTAGGAAGAATAGAAACTATTTTCCATGTCAGATCAAATATTGATAATATTATTATATAAAACATGGCCTAAATAATAAATTAAGAACTTTATAAATCAATAGCTTAAGCATAGTCTATAGATTTTTATGATCAATAGAATATGATTTGTATAAATATTTCATATAATTTAGTGTTCTATATTTATACTGGCATGAAAAAATCACAATAAGTTATAATTTGCTGTAAACTATTCTCTTATCTGAAACATTACTTATTGAAACAATAACCTTTGAACTATTCAAAATAGTAGTTATCTAATAAAGTGTTAAACATTTAATAGCTTTTTAATCTTCAATATTGATTTGGGACAAATGTAACTTGCTAGAAATTTAAAATTTAATTGACATCATAAAAAAATATGCAGTTGAAGGGGGGAGGAGCATGATGGCAGAGGAATAGGAGACCTAAATTTTGTCTGGTCCCAGGAATTCAGCTAGATAGGGATCAAACCATTCTGAACACCTATGAACTCAACAGGAGATTGAAGAAAAGAATTGCAGCAACTCTCTGAAAAGAAAAGCAACCACTTTCTGGAAGGTAGGATGTGCAGAGTAGTGAATCTGAGGCGATATTCTGGAAGATAGACAATGGAGGGAGGGAGCCTCCATCAGCCACTACTGGCAAGTGATGGAGCAGCAGAGCACAAAATCAGAACTTGTAGAAGTTGGCTTCACTGAGGGACATTGCTCCAGTGGCAAAGTGGGGGGTAGAACCCTCACTGGGACAGATGGTCTCAGAACACTTGGGGTCACAGAAAGACTGGGGGTGCCTGAGTGTGGCAGAGCTCCCAGGTATCAGAGCAGGGAAGCCGGCTGCAAAGACAGAACCGAGGAGTGGGCTTTCAGCTCAGGGTTGCCATAAACTGGGATCCGCGGTACAGTCGGGCCACTGCTCTTCCAGCAGGGACCCAACAAGCAGCAGACTGGGGAGACTCCCCTTCCTCTCCCTGGAGGAGTGGTGGGGGAGCACACCACAGGAATCTGCTGGGATGGGAGACTCCACATGGGGTCGGGTGCCAGAAATAGAAAAGATCAGTCGCAGGCCAGGTGAGCACGGAGTGTGGCCAGGGACCCGGGAGATGGGAGTAATTGCCTGCCTTTCTCTGGGGGCGCACTGAGGAATGGGCCCCGAGTTCTCAGCTTCTTTGGGGCAGAGACTGGGAGGCCACCATTTTCACTCTTGTCCTCCAAACCTGTACAGGTAGCTTGCAGGGAACAAAAGCTACCGAGAGCAAACCTGAGCAGATTACTTAGCCCGGCCCTGGCAAGGGGGGGCAATTCCGCCTCCAGCAAAGACATTTGAGAACCACTGAAACAGGCCTTCCCCCAGAACATCAGCGAGAACATCGAGCCAAGACCAAGTTTACCGATCAATAACAGCAGAATGCCAGCATTAGAGGAATATAGCACATAGAATTCATGGCTTTTTTCCCCCTGATTCTTTAGTCTTTTAAAGTTAATTTTTTTAATTTTCTTTTTTCTTTTTCCCTTTTTCAACCAACATCTTATCAATCCCTTTTCTAAAAATCCTTTTTATTTTTCATTTTTAGAGTCATATTCTATCCCTTCATAGTAGTTAACCTTATTTTTGGTATATATATAAGTTGTTCTCTCTTTAAAATGTTGGGATACAGTTTCTTCTAACAGACCAAAATATACCCTAAATCTCTAGTATATGGCTTTGTTCTAGTCTCCTGCCTCATCACATTCTCTCCCTTTTTTTTTTTAATTTCTCTTCTTTTTTCAACCAACTTCTTATCAATTCTTCTTATAAAATCTTTTATAATTTTCATTCTTACAGTCATATTCCATCGCTTCATGTATTGCCCTTATTTTTGTACATATATAAGCTTTTCTTTCTTTAAAATTTTGGGAGGCAGTTTTCTAACAGACCAAAATATGCCCAAAATCTAGTGCGTGGCACTGATCTATGCATCAGCCTGATCATATTTGATCATATTCTTTATTTTTTTTTAATCTTTTTCTTTCTTTCTTTCCCTTTCTTTTCCCCCAGTTTCAGGTCTCTTCTGATTTGTTTAGTGTATATTTTTCTGGGTTTGTTTTTACCCTGTTACCATTTTGTTCTCTCATTCATCTACTCTCCTCTGGACAAAATGACAAGATGGAAAAAGTCATTCAAAAAAAAGAACAAGAGGCAGTACCGACTGCCAGGGACCTAAACAATACGGACATTAGTAAGATGTCAAAACTAGAGTTCAGAATGATGATTATAAAGATACTACTGGGCTTGAAAAAAGCATGGAAGTTATTAGAGAAACCCTTTCTGGAGAAATAAAAGAACTAAAATCTAACCAAGTCAAAATAAAAAAGGCTATTAATGAAGTACAATAAAAAATGGAGGCTCTAACTGCTAGGATAAATGAGGCAGAAGAGAGAATCAGTGATATAGAAGACCAAATGATGGAAAATAAAGAAGCTGAGAAAAAGAGAGATAAACAACTCCTGGATCACGAGGGCAGAATTCGAGAGATAACTGATACCATAAGATGAAACAACATTAGAATAATTGGGATCCCAGAAGAAGAGAGAGAGGGACAGAAGGTACACTGGAGCAAATTATAGGAGAGAACTTCCCTAATTTGGGGAAGGAAACAGGTATCAAAATCCAGGAGGTGCAGTGAACCCCTCTCAAAATCAATAAAAATAGGTCAACACCCCGACATCTAATGGTAAAACTTACGAGTCTCAGAGACAAAGAGAAAATCCTGAAAGCAACTTGGGACAAGAGATCTGTAACCTACAATGGTAGAACCATTAGATTGGCAACAGACCT
>NC_138370.1:48740418-48755543 GCF_054177405.1 Leptonychotes weddellii | reverse complement strand
AAAGAAAATAGGAACACAACAATAAAAAAAACCTCAAAGACCCAAATTTAAAATTGTTTTCAAACTGTATTACTCAATGCATCTTTGACCATTCTTTGTAACCAATACTTTACAAAAATTTCCCAACATTCATAGAATCATTAAACAACTAGTAATAGCACAAATTCATTTTCCAATGACAAAGCATAGAAAATTATAAAAAACTTTGCTGTAATTATTTCTACAATAGCAAATATTAAGATTTTTTCCTCTTATGCCAGAAATTGAATAAATTGTTCAACTATGTATTTGTTGTATTATACTTTAATAACATAAACTTTCATTCTGATTCAATGCCTTAATGACTTTTAACATGTGGGTAGCTACAACTACTGTAAATACAAATATTTTCTTTGTAGATATTTTGCTATTATTATAAAGTATTAAGTTATAGGGCTTTCTTTCCTGTGGTATTTTTAATATAATTTATTGTATTATTTTTAAAGGTCATAATAATTTCTTTCCAACTGAAAATATTTTGTAACATATTTATTTTCATCTCAGCACTTCAAGAATTATATACCTGGAGCTCCTTATTTACATAGAAATTAGTTTATAATAAAATACATTACAGCTTTTCAAACAGAAAAATTGTTTGACTTTCTTTAAAGTCTTCAAAATAAGGCTTCTTGACTCTTAGAAAATGGGAATTATTTTCAAAGAAAAAATTCTAAACTCTTACTTTTTTGGATAGCCATTGAATTCAGGAATTTTCTGTTCCTGAACTGAAAAGAATAGTTGGTTAAATATAATGTATTCATCTAAGAAAGAAAGCTCAGATACATACAATATATCTATTTTATTATCACTCGCATTTTGGCTTTTACCACCATTCTTTATCCATCTAATTAATTTTGAAAATCTTTCCTCAGAACAATAGAATGGATAGAAAACTTTTCTCTGTACTCAATTTATAAGTCCCCTAGTTCAATCTCATCTAATTATCTTTAGTTTTTTTCTCTGTATTCATTAATCAACTTGAACTCTTTCAAAGATTTATTGAATGAGTATGAAATATGATTCTAAGTGGTACAAACCTGCTTTCCCCTAAAGCCATATGTGGATGGATCCCTGGTTAATTCAAAATTATAAAAGCATAGTTGGGTTGTAGAAGTGCTTGTGTTTATTCATTTATTTTTATTGTCTTTTTAAAGTCAGGGGAATTCATTGTGAGCAAATGTGGAATGTCAGAGAAATTATGCCTTCAGAAAGCATATGGATATTGATAAATAAATGCAATTAAAACAATTTAAAATTATGGGCATTATAGTTGGACACTTGAGTTGAAATCACAGCTTTGCTATTTTGAGACTTTCTGGATAAAGGGTGATTTTCTTAACCTCTTTAAATTTTTCTCGTCTGAAATAATACTTAACCTTAAAGAATTACTATAAATAATGAGATAAAGTACTTAGCATATAAAGGAATGTTTCCTTTATTAGTATTTATTGAATACTAAGACATTCTTCCTAGCTCTCAGGATACCGAAAGAGGATACCCGTGTTGGGCCCTCTGCTCAGCAGGGAGTCTGCTTGTCCTTCTCCCTCTGCCCTTCCTGTTCTCTCTCTTTCTCTCAAATAAATGATATTTGATGAAATTTAGCATAAAATAAACCCAGCTAAGTATTAAGGAAAAAAATCCTCAGTAATAGAAGGAAATGGTTTAAGTAAAAATCTAGCAGCAAATATTAGAATTTTGTAACTACATTTTTACTTACTTGTATATGCTATTTTTATGAAAATCAAGAATAAGATATAAATGACCTAATTTCATGTTAAATCTCATAAATTCAACATATAAATTAGAACGTGGTTCTACTTATAATCCAGTAGTAATTTTGGGGGGCTGGGAGGCAAAGGAGAATTAGATAAAATCCCATAAAGCTACAGATGGAACCTTAATTCTGAGCATAGCTAATTGTACTCTAAGAAGGAAGAATGGAAAAAAGACTTGATTACAAGGAGTGAGACAGGTTAGTGAAATTTAATATATGGGCTGTATATATTCCAGTTTAATGATAATTTATTAAAAAGTGGTATTTCAATTCAACAAATACTTTTATTCAGTTTGTCATGTGATGTTGCAACTAGCTGTATGAAACTAAAATAGTAAATTTGAGATCCTACATTATATATTAGACCTATTTGCCTACATGTAATATAAAGAATCCTTAAAAAATATTGGAAAATTATTTTTCTTTAGGTGCTTTTGTCTTAGCATTACAAAAACTAAACACAATTCTAAACAGATAATTCATAAAATAAAACTTGAAAAGTACTCAATCTCACTTTTAGTCAATGAACTACCAATTAAATAGTAATCAGCTTTTGTTTTCTTTGTTCTAACACCCAATCCTGATGAGAATGTGAGGAAATTTATTCTATTATGATTCATTACAGCTTCTGACATAATCAATTTTACTCTTTATCAATTAAAATTAAAGTAAAATCAATCATTTAACAAGAAATACAAAAACTCTGAATCTATTCCATAAAAATAAGAGCTCCAGTAAGTAACATTATATATACCTGGTTGTTTGTCAATAAGTTTTTGTTTTTTTTTTTAGAATATTGTGTCACTCCCATGCCATGGGATGTCTTGAAGCCAAAACAAACAGTAAACAAAGATAGACATAAATTAGATGACTTAGAAGAAATTTCCATTATTTATTATTTGTGAGAAATGGAAGGAAGGTGCCCACAATGATGACTGATTATAATATGATCTTCATTTCAGTCAATATTGATACAGGTCTCTAGCACTGCTTACTTTGTAACAGGTTTCTGTTTGTACATATACATTTGTATAGTCATTTATTCATTTTTTATTCAATTAACAAAGAACTTCTCTGACAAACACTATTGTAGCTTCTGAGATAAAAAAAGTCTCTGACTTCATGGCTACAGTTAGATTGTGATAGGTACTCTGGAGAAAAACAGAGCAAGATATGGATACAGAGTAGACGATGGCATATGGTATTCAACAGAAAATGGTAGCACCTTGATGTTACCTTCCATCTCTTGTTCATATATCCATTCTCAAACCCTCTTAGCAGTGACATCTCCACAACTGTACTCATTTACTCATCTCTTTAGAATAGTGTTCTCTATAGGTCATTTCTCAAAACAACTGGCCCATTTGCTGATTTGTTATCAGAACCGGTTTCACTGCTCCCAGCCAAGAAAACTGCCCATGTCCATCTTTTTTTGTAGGAAGATGTTATGGGGGTAAAGTTGGGCCATATTTTATAGTTATTTTTCTACAAGGTGTCATTATAACTGAAAACTTTTTCACATTATAGCATCTCTGACTTTTGAGATCTTTCAAATAAATTGAGGTGAATACTCAGGCTGAAAGCTTTTCACATTCTTATATCAATGGGCTTTCTCCTCATTCTGCATTTTCTCTGACTGGGGTGATAACTTACCTTTGCACACAAAGAAGAATCCGTTAAAATATGTCAATAATAAAACCAACATGTATGAGAAAATTCAATTGATTTTCTAAAATTAGAAAATGTTTTTATAATGAATTTAAATTATGAATACATGTGTATCTCTATAGGAACATTTATGAATATTTATGAGTCACCAAAATGGAAATGATGGTTAATTCATTAAGATGATTTAGAATTTCAAGGACTTTTGAGTTTTCTTTCCTGTACATTTCTACATTAATTTTTGATAATTTTAAAGTCAATATTACTAAAATATCAAAATAACAGACAATGTGCTTATAGTTATTTGCTAAACATAATTCGTAATTGTGGTATGTTATACTGGATACCATAAAGTGTAACAACAAAATAGAACTTGTATAAACCAGTTGTTTTGACCACAGTGGTGTAAATATTAGCAAAAAGTGACAAAGGGATAAATTATGAAAACAGAACACTTATTAACAATAGAAACAATTAGGAACTTCTTTTCATACATTCAACAGGCAAATATTTAGGAATATACAATCCCATTTATATCTAACAGAATAGACTTAGAGGTATAACAGTAATGAATGGATAGATTTGAAAAAGTGACTTCAATACTCATCAAAGGCATAAAAAATGTAATATACCTTTCTAACATTGATTATAGATGATCTAGAGGTGCCTGGGTGGCTCAGTTGGTTAAGCATCAGCTCTTGATTTCAGCTCAGGTCATGATCTCAGGGTCATGAAATGAAGCCTAGCATAGGGCTCTGTGCTGGGCATGGAACCTGTTTAAGATTCTCTCTCCCTCCCCACCCACACTGCTCGGGCACTCTCTCTCCTCTCGCTCCTCTTTCTCTAAAAAAAAAAAATGATCTATAGTTACTCATTTTTGCTTTTTCTCACTTTCTACAATGAATATTTTTAAATGAATTTTTCTTTTTAAAATTCTTTAAAAAAAGGAATATAAAACAATTGACATAAGGGAAACTGATTTTAAGATTCGTATAAGTAGAATTATCTGATTTTATATTCCAACTAAATTATCAAATCATAGTTTGTATAATTGTGAGAAGTATAATTTTAACCAAAGGTAAATATTTGGATGAAGCAAACAGGAAAGGCAGGAGACTGAGAGAGTGAAAGTCTTATGAAGGAAGAACTACCGTGAGAAAATGCATGGGAAGTTAGAATAGTAAAACTTTTTATTGAAAGATGGAGGTTTCCAGGTATCTCTGTAGTAATTTTATAATTTACAATCCAATATTCTCCTGTGCTGTCTTGAAATTGCACACTTTAAAGTTGAAACTTTGTAGGAGCAATGAGAGGAGTGTTTTCCATTGTCTAGCTCATTATTATTTTGCAGTGATAGAAGAAAATTACCCAATTACCTAAAAAAAAAAAAAAATCACTGGGAGATATTTTATTCAGCCATGTTGTGTAACAAATTACTCTGAAACCTAGTGGATTAAAATAATTTTAATTGCTCATAGCCTTGAGTCAGGAATGCAGGAAGGGCTCAGTTGGGTGGCTCACTTTTGTTCCCCATGACATTGGGAGTCATCACAGATGAGAAGCCTGGAGGATTAATTTTCAAGGTGACCCATTCATACTTGTTTCAAACTGATGCTAAGTCTTTGCTGGGAACTTAGCCAGGGCTATCAACTGAGACTGTCATCCAAGGCTTTTGGTCCCTCTTCACGTGGACCTATTTTCCTCTCTACCTCTTACTATGGGAGTTCCAAGAAGCTGCCAATCTTATGCCTAGTATCAAAAGTCCAAGAGAATCACTTCAGTTACATTCTTTTATGGAAGCCTTTTAGCAAATTTAAGCAAGTCAGGAATTCAGCATAGGCTTAAGGAAAGGGGACCTTATTTCTTAATTAGAAGAGTAGTAAAGAATCTGAGCTATTTTTAATCTTCTGCAGGAGACTTGAGTTCTGGCTTTTTTTTTTTAATTATTATTATTACCAATATTTACCTGAAGTTCTAAAGCAGGCTTTAACTTCTGACCTAAATTTAGTTTAGAACTGCCAGTAACATTCTGTGCCTAAATCTAGAACATATCCATTTGGAATGACATGTTTATCAATGACAAACATTTAAAAGCCTATGTTTCCTATTGTTTTTATGTGCTTTAACTAATTTAATAATCCAAACAACTCTGTATGCAAGATACTAATATTGGTTTCAAAGCTGATGTATGGAGATATTAAATCATTTGCTCAAGGCCACACATAGAAAATGGCATATCCAAATTTCAGAAACAGGCAATCTGACCCTGTAGAATGGATTTCTAACCTCTTACATTTCTTTTGAAAATATTTAAGCAAGACAAAAAAAAAATGTCTTTAAGTGCAGTTTCTGAAACCTCATTTCAAAAGACTATCAATTTTCCTCAGATAAATACTTGAGATTTAATCTAATTTTCATGGAAGATACACTTGCATTTATTTTATATATATTTAAAAAGCAATCAACTGGGGTGCCCGTGTGGCTCAGTTGGGTAAGCATCTGCCTTTGGCTCAGGTCATGATCCCAGGGTCCTGGGGAATCGAGTCCCGCCTTGGGCTGTCTGCTTCTCCCTCTGCCCCTCCCCACCGCTTATGCGCTCTCTCTGCTTTCTCTCTCAAATAAATAAAATCTTTAAAAAAAGCAATCAACTAATTATAACAATGCTATCTCTATAAGCTAGAGAAGCAGTGTTTAAAAGATAGAACCTTTCAAAGTATTTTTCTTCTAGTAGTTTCCTTAGCATTATCAAGCAATTATTTTGGCATTATAACCATTAAATGTCAATAAAAAGATATGTGAACTGGTAATACTTTCATTTATCCCCCTTTATGAAAAGCCTTGCTGCAAGATTGAGAATTATTGACTCTGTTGAGAATACTATGAAATATTTTCACTAATTTTAGAAAAAAATTATACATTGAAAAAACATGTTGTATGTATTTGACATAGATATTATGTGGGGGAAACCAGAATATATATACATTGTAAGCTGTATAAACCAAAATATAGATATATACACACACATATATGTTGTAAATTATAAACATCTTGATGTTTATGACTTCTCTTAAAGGATTTATTTATGTATGTATAATATGGTCATTAATAAAATAAAAATAAAGGCTATATATATATATATCTTAACAACTACCACAAGAGTTTGAGCAAATAGGTATTATTTGAAGGAATAAATGTAGTTGATATTTTTCTTAAAATGAGATTTCATTTACTCTTAGTGTTACGGAAGAATTTGAAAAAATCCTATTTATGCTGTGGAACACATTTTTTAGAAGTTTCTTAGAAGCAAATAAAAGCACACCACCTGTCACAGAACGAAAAGGGCAGAATAATGTGCTAGAAAATGACATCCCATAGTGGGTAATCTGAGCAGACTTCTTAGCCGTATGTCTTATTAGGAAAACAAGAAGCATGTTTTAAAGTGATATTAGTGATTTGTATGCAAGAGGTATATTCATTTTGCAGTGCGTGGAGTTAAAAGCATTCCATTGGTGTCAAACTGGCTTTAATGTCTAAAGCTTCTAAGATTAACTGATGCACCTAGACAGTTTACAGTGTTTTACAAGTGCAGAGACATCTTTCTATAGCTGACAGGCTCATTTTCAATATTATAAATATTAAAAATATTGTCCAGGCTAAATTTTATAAGTCTAAATTATAAAAGAGAAATTATATTTTCCTGATTAAATTGGGGGGGTTATTTTAAAAATTGATCCAGTAAGCAACAGAAGTTTAGATGTTTAAGGCAGGGTTCAGTTTGTGAGTTTTGTGGAGTTCTACGTATTGCTTTCATAGTATACTTTGAAATCTGCAGTCATTCTATAAAACTGCAATAGTATTTGCTTTGATAAATAACTACACAAAGAAGTAAAACAAAGTATAAAATGGGGGGGGAGTCAATGATTTAGCCTCAGTATTCTGTTGGCAGTAATTAACAGCTTATCCAGGTTATTTCTGCCCTGTCAAAGTGAGTTATTAAAGCTAAAAACCCATGTCTGATTGTTAAAATTACATATAGCTTCATCTTTAGGTTTGTTTTGCCTGTCTGAGCTCACAAAGCAAACCATCTTATTGACATTTTGTGAGGTGTCATGAACAATGACATTCATTGGGTAAGTTATGTGGCAATAGACTATAATTTAGGCATTGCCCACTCTGTCGTTTTTATTGTGTTAACATTGCCATCATCTTATGTTTTGCACAACCCCATAGTATAGGCTTCCATGTGAAGCTTATTCTTTAAATGAATATTTGTGGAAGTTTATAGTCCCATGCTTTTAATAGGACCTGGATTTGAACATAGAACTACTTGATGCCAATATCCGACTCAATTCTTATATCATACCATTTGTCGATGGTAATGATTTTTTTTTTTTAAAGAAAAAACCTACCAGAGATGAACTGAGTACCTAGAGTACTCTAATTAGAGCCTACCATTTGATTTCTTTGTGCTATGGGGAAAGCAATTCTTTGGCTAGTTAGAAACAATCTTTTACCATAACCTTGAGAAATTGCATAAAAGACAGTGAGATGATAGAAGATATCACATGTATTGGGTTAAAGAGCACCCCCCACCCAAATCTCCACTCAGAACCTCAGAAAGTGACCTTATTTGGAAATACGGTCTTTGCAGACTTAACTAGTTAAGGATCTCAGAATGAAATATCATGGACCTTAAATCCAATGACTGGATTTACTTATAAGAGAAAAGAGAGGAAGATATGGACAGAGAGACAAAGGGGAAGGCCACACAAAGAGGCAGAGAGTACAGTTATGGTTCCATAAGGCAAGGTAGCAGTAGGAATTCAAAGAGGCTATGTCAGGTTCTGTCCTAGAGCTTTCAGAGGGAGCATGCTGACAACTTGATTTCAGGCTTCTGGACTCCAGAACTGTGGGAGAATAAATTTCTATTGTTTTAGGATGCTCAGTTTGTGGTAATTTGTCATGATAGCCTTAAGAATCTGATACATCACATAACTTATTTTATCCCATACAATTTGGAAATTAGTACAACAGCCAAATGCTAAATTTAAAAAATGTGCTATTTTTGATAAAACCATAAAAAGGGCATTTTTTAAATGACCTAATTAATGAAGTTGTGCCTATAGACACACATGGCTGTAAAAAAAAATAATTTTTTTTGACAATTTAACATTTATTTAACAAACATAGCAGCTATAGTAGTGATGGTTTTACGAGAGAGAAAGGTTAAGATATACCAGTGTAACTAACAAATGTGTCTACTCTTTATATATTTCTAGAAGTGTGTGTATATATATATATATACACATACACATACATATATGTGTGTGTGTACATACATATCTGTGTAGACAGATACAATAGAGAATCAACTAGGACAACTCTGTTGATTGCACACTTTGGATCTTATTTAATGAATAGCCTTATTGATTTTTAGTCTATGTATTTTATCAGCTATTGAATGAGACCGGTTAAAGGCTTCCTTTTTGCGTGTGGATATTTTATTTATTTTTTTATTGCGTGTGGATATTTTAAAGGTATGGTATTAGATATATACAGAATTAGATTGTGATACCTTTCTGAAAATTTGACTGCTTTACTCTTATGGCATGCTTCTCTGTGCCTCAATTTTTATTGCCCTAGGGCATTTTTGACTGATATTAAAATAAGTACATTGCTTTCTTTTGGCTATTTTTAAATATTACTCCCTGTCCTTTGTTAAATTCCCATATTGAAGGGATGTCTCATATAAGCTTTACATAGTTGTTTTATATATTTTTAACCCAGCCTGATATTCCTTTTATTTCATTTCCCTCTATTAACTTGCTTATTTGTTACTATAGAGATGACAGCTCCTTGAGATATCTCAATAAAATTTTTACCTCCTATCCAATTATGAAAGCATCTTTGTACACTTAAAATTAACAATCTTCTTGTGCTCTTTGCATTATTGTTGTAATGCACTTCAAGAAAGTTAAAATTCTTAAGATATTACTGCTATTACTTTATTCAGCAAATATGTAATTAGTATGATTTATATTTACATATGCATTAGCATTTTAACTTTATTCTTTCTTAAATTTTGTATTCTGAGATCATTGTTGTTTATCCTGAAGAATTACCTTTTATATATTATCCTTCAGTGTCAAATATATTATCCTTAAGTGTCAATGTTGGGAGATTAATGCTTTCATTTTCTGTTTTCCTAATACATATATTTCTTTTGTGTTCAAGCTTGAAAGATTTTCACAGGATATAAAATCAAGGTTGAAACTCATTTTCTTTTAGCAATTTATATATGTCATTCTAGTATTCTATTATGGTCAACTTGATAATTACTGAGAAATCCTTTAAAGGTGATATTTTCTTTCCCTTTGACTGCTTTTATTTAAAATGCTCAACAATTATAATATGATGTGCCTATGTGTGAATAACATGCAGTTAGAAAAAGTAATGACAGGTCCTTAAGACAAAGGCTTGGCTTTGTGTTTGTTAATTTTATTTAGTAAGTCAGAAAGAATGGAAAATTAAATTTTTTAAAACAATTATGTGTAAAAAATTATAGTAATACACAAATTTTCTTTTCTAAAAGGGTATGTTTAAAGAATTTTGGATAAGAAAAGATGGGAGGATGTTGAAGAATATTAAACTTGAAAGAAAACTTGAAAGAAAAAGTGTATAGGGATATTTGGTAGAGATTTTTAACTTTTTGCTACCTTATTTTTATAGCAATATTGATCTAAATGCAATGAACACCTCTACTTTCCTCTCTACCACGTACCTTTTAATTAGATAAATCCCAATTATAGCTATTATGTTTTCTCAATGTTTAAAATGGACAACTTTGAGACACATTTTTGAGGTAGCAATATCCAGGACTTCATGATGGACTGGATGTGGGGAAAGAACAAAAGAGAAAAGTTCAAGATTATACTAATGTTTTTTTGATTTGGCCAACTAGGTAAATGGTGCTATTACTAAGCTGAAAAAAACTGGATAAGAAAACACATGGGAGATAGTAAGGTGGAAAATAGTGAATATATTTTGGATATGCTACTTTTCTGTGTGTGGTATAAAAATATCATTTTGAATATGCATCTATAATTCAAATGGATGTCCTTTCCTTGAGAAATAGAGTCATATGCATAGGATTAGTACTTGGTTGAGTATATCCAGGACAGGTTATATAGAAAGAAGTGAAGAGCCTCTAGACTAAGCAGTCCAGAATTCAGAGATCAGGAATAGGAAAATAATTCCAACTCCAACTAGTAGCAAAGTAAGAAGTCACAAGGACTAAGTGTACAAAGTATTTCAAGAACAAGGGAATATATACCTTTGAAGAACAAAGAAGTGTGTAAAATCAAGTTGCTTTTGTGCCTGTTAAGAATTGGAGTTTGGTCATGATATATTCAAAGTTCTGAATGGGAAAAACCTGTAACCAAAAATACCCTATCCAACAAGGCTATCATTCAGAATAGAAAAAGAGGGTTTTTTTTTCAAACAAAAACTAAAGGAGTTCATGATCACTTAATCAGCCCTGCAAGAAATACTGAAGGGGACTCTAAGTGGAAAGGAATGACCAAAAATGACAGTATGAAGGTAGGAAACATAAAAGCAGTAAAAATGAGTATTCCTGTAAAAAATCTGTCAAAGAACTCAGAAAATAAAAGGATGTAAAATAAGACACAATATACCTAAAACATGGGAGGAAAGGAGTAAAGAATAGGTTCAAATTTAAACAACCATCAACTTAATATAGACTAATATATACAGAAGATGTTATATGCAAACCAAATGGTAGCCACAAATTAAAAACCATTAATAAATATGTCAAGAATAAAGAGAATGACATCCAAATATATCACTAAAGAAAACCATGAAGGAGAGAAAGGCAAGAAATAATCAGAGAAAATCTTCAGGAACAACCACAAAACAAATAATAAAGTGGCAATAAATGTATATCTATCAATAATTACTTTGGAGCATTTAGTCCATTTACATTCAATCAAAAAATAAATTAAAAACAAACAAACAAAAAACACCAAGACCCATCATATGTTACCTACAAGAAACTCATTTTAGATCTAAAGAAACCTGCATATTCAAAGTGAGGGGATGGAGAAACTGTTGTCATGCAAATGAATGTCAAAAGAAAGCCAGAGTAGTAATACTTACATTGGACAAAATAGACTTTAAAACATAAATATGCCCCCAACACAGGACCACTCAAATATATAAAAGAGTTAATAACAAACATAAAGGAACTAAATAAATAATAATACAATAATAGTAGGGGACTTTAACATCCCACTGACATCAATGGACAGGTTATCTAAACAGAAAATAAACAAGGAAATAATGGCTTTTGAATGACACACTGGACCAGATGGATTTAAAAACTATGTTCAGAACATTCCATGCTAAATACCAGAATACACATTCTTTTCAAGTGCATATGGAACATTCTCCAGAATAGATCACATATTAGGTCACAAAACAAGCCTCAAGAAATTCAGAAAGATCAAAATTATACCCCACTTCTTTTCTGACACCACCACCATGAAACTGGAAATCAACCACAAGAAAAGATCTGGAAAGACCACAAGTATATGGAGGTTAAATAATATGCTACTAAACAATGAATGGGTCAACCAAAAAATAAAAGAAGAAATAAAAACATGGAAACATATGAAAATGAAAATGCAACAGATCAGAACCTTTGAGACATAGCAAAAGTGGTTCTAATAGGCCTATATTGCTATAAACTTCCCTAACTCAAGAAGCAGGAAAAATCTCAAACAACCCAAAATTATACCTAAAGGATCTAGAAAAAGCAAAACAAATGAAGCCTAAAACGAGCAGAAGGAAGGAAATAATAAGGATTAGAGCAGAAATAAATGATATAGAAACTAAAAAAAAAAAAATAATAGAACAGATCAATAAAACCAGGAGCTTGTTTTGGAAAAATTAATAAGATTGATAAACCTCTAGCCAGACTTATCAAGAAAAGAAAAAGGACTCAAATTGATAAAATCACAAATGAAAGAGGAGAAATAATACCACCACAGAAATACAATTGTACAGAAATTTTTGAAAAACTATATGCCAACAAACTGGACAACCTATAAGAAAAATTCCTAGGGGTGCCTGGGTGGCTCAGTCATTAAGGGTCTGCCTTTGGCTCAGGTCATGATACCAGGGTCCTGGGATCGAGCCCCATATTGGGTTCCCTGCTTGGCGGGAGGCCTGCTTCTCCCTCTCCCACTCCCCCTGCTTGTGTTCCCTCTCTCGCTGTGTCTCTGTCAAATAAATCTTAAAAAAAAAAAAAATTCCTAGAAACCTATAACCTACTGGCACTAAAACAGAAAGAAATAGGAAATTTGAACAGACCAATTATTAGCAAAGAAACTGAATCAGTAGGGGCATCTGGGTGTCTCAATCAGTTAAGCATCCAACTCTTGGTTTGGGCTCAGGTCATGATCTCAAGGTTGTAAGAGCCCCTTATTGGGCTCTGCTGCTCAGCGTGGAATCTACTTGTCCCTTTCCCACCCCTTTGCCCCTCCCCTTGTTCATGCACACATGCACACATTCTCTTTAAAAAAAATAAAAAAATAAAAACTTTTTACTCCCAATGAACAAAAGTCCAAGACCAGATGGATTCACAGGCAAATTTTACCAAATATTTAAAGAGTTAATACTAATTCTTCTTAGAAAAGGAAGAAAAAACTTCCAAATTCATTCTATGAAAGCCTGTATTACCTTATACCAAAACCAGATAAAGATACCACAAAAGAACACTACAGTCCAATATCTCTGATGAACACAGATGCAAAAATGGTCTACAAAGTACTTCATTGACCATGATCAAGTGGAATTTATTCCTGAGTTGCAAGGGTGGTGCAATATTCCCAAACCAATCAACCTGATATATTACATCAATAAGAGAAAGGATAAGACACATATGATCATTTCAATAGATGCAGACAAAGCATTTGGCAAAATACAACATCCATTCATGATAAAAAACCCTCAACAAAATAGGTTTAGAGGAAACATACCTCAACATAATAAAGGCCATCTATGAAAAACCCACAGCTAACATCATCCTAAATGGGGAAGAACTGAGAGCTTTTCCATTATGGTTAGGAATAAGACCAAGATGTCCACTCTCACCACTTTTATTCAACATAGTGCTGGAAGTCCCAGCTACAGCAATCAGACAATGAAAAGAAATAAAAGGCATCCAATTCAGTAAAGAAGTAAAACCAGCAACATTTTGCACAGAGCTAGAACAAACAATCCTAGAATTTGTATGGAACCACAAAAGACTGAAAATAGCAAAAGCAATCTTGAAAAAGAAAAGCAAAGCTGGGGCGGAGCAAGATGGCAGAGGTGTAGGAGACCTGGATTTCGTCTGGTCTCAGGAATTCAGCTGGATAGGGATCAAACCATTCTGAACACCTACAAACTCAACAGGAGATTGAAGAAAAGAATAGCAACACTCTCTGAACAGAAAAGCGACCACTTTCTGGAAGGTAGGACGTGTGGGGAAGTGAATCCAGGTGATATTCGGGAGGATAGAAAGCGGGGGAGGAGGCCTCCGTCAGCCACTTCTGGCAAGTGATAGAGCCTCTGAGCACAAAATCAGAACTTTTAGAAGTCTGCTCCACTGATGGACCTTGTGCCGGTGGCTAAGCAGGGGGTGGAACCCTCGTGGGACAGTGTGGTCTCAGGACCCTCAGGGTCACAGGAAGACTGGGGGTGCCTGAGTGCGGCAGAGCTCCCAGGTATTGGAGCGGGGAAGCCGGCTGCAGAGACGGAGCTGAGGAGTGGGCTTTCAGCTCAGGGTTGCCATAAACCGTGATCCGTGGCACAGTTGGGCCACTGCTCCTCCAGCAGGGACCCAACAAGCAGCAGATCTGGGGAGACTCCCCATCCTCCCCTGGGAGGAGCGGCGTGGGAGCACACTGCAGGGATCTGCTGGGTTTGGAGACTCCACACCGAGTGGGTGCCAGAGATAGAAACGCGCGGTCACAGGCCGGGTGAGCACGGAGTGCGGCGGGAGACCAGGGAGACCGGAGTGACTGCTTTTCTCTGGGGGCGCACTGAGGAGCAGGGCCCCGAGTTCTCGGCTCCTCCAGGGTGGAGATTGGGAGGCCGCCATTTAACTCTCGTCCTCCAAAGCTGCGCGGAAAGCTTGCAGGGAACAAAAGCTCCCAAGAGCAAACCCCGGCAGATTATTTAGCCCGGACGGGCAAGGATGGGCCAATTCCACCTTCGGCAAAGACATTTGAGAACCACAGCGACAGGCCCCTCCCCCAGAAGATCAGCGAGAACAGCCAGCCAAGACCAAGTTTACCCATCAATGAGAATGGCAGAACTCCACCACTAGGGGAATAATGCACATAGAATCCATGGCTTTTTTACCATGATTCTTTAGTCTTTCAAAGTTAATTTTTTTTTAACTGTCTTTTTTTTGAATTTTTCTTTTTCCCTTTTTCAACATCTTATCAATCCCTTTTTTAAAAAACATTTTTATTTTTCATTTTTAGAGTCATATTCTATCCCGTCATAGTAGTTACCCTTATTTTTGGCGTATATATATAAGTTGTTCTCTCTTTAAAATTTTGAGATAGTTTCTTCTAAC
>NC_138370.1:48721600-48739918 GCF_054177405.1 Leptonychotes weddellii | reverse complement strand
AAACTAATGAGATCCAGAAAAAGCAGTTCTACAGCAAATTCATAGTGATAGACAGGTACACTTAAAAAAAAAAAAACAAAAATGAAAAGCTCGAATAAACAATCTGACTTTATACCTCAAAGAACTGGAAAAAAATGAACAAAGTAAATCTTAGTACAAAGAAGGAAACAAAGGTCAGAGTGAAAATAAATGAAATAGAGACCAAAAAATAATGGAAAAGATTAATGAGACTAAGGGCTAATCCAAACAAAACAGGCAAGCCATTAGCTAGATTTGCTAAGAAAAAAGAGATCAAAATACATAAAATTAGAAATGAATGAGACATTACTGTATATCATTTGATACACAAAATAATCAAATGATCATAAGGGACTGTTAGGCACACTTACATGCTAACAAACTGGACAATCTACAAGAAATGGACAAATTCCTAGAAACATGAAACCCACTCAGACTAAACCATGAAGAAATAGGAAATCTGAACAGATGGATTACTAGAAAGGAAATTGAATCAGTAATCAAAAAACTCTCAATAAAGTCCAGGACCAGAGGCCTCTCTGGGAAATTCTATCATACTTTCATAAAAGAATTAACACCAATTCTTCTAAAACTCTTCCAAAAAAATAGAAGAGGAGCCCGCTATGGAGCTGGAGTCCCAGCCCAGGGCAAACTCTACGCTGGTAGCTGGCTGGGTGGAAACCACCCGCCCAGCCTCCCTGTGGTGACACTGCTCTCTGGTGAGGGAGGGCATTAAGCCCCCCTGAAATAGGGCTCTCTGCTTCATCAGACACACATGAACCACCACAGCATCCACCTGGAAAACTTACACCTAACCTCTGGCTCCCTTGGAGCTGTCAGTCCTCCTCCTCTCCTCACGGCCCTGTTCTACTCTGTCCCATGGTCCTGCCAGTAAGCGCCCAGGCCACAGGCAATGAGGAGGCATGCACGTGCAAGCCAAGGCACTATGACCAGGTCAAGGAGGCTGGGGGCTCCGGGGTCCTGGCCACCTGTCCCCCACCATGGAGCTGAGGCCCTGTTTGCTATGGGTGGTAGCAGTAGCAGGAGTCTTGGTCCTGCTGGCGGCCATGCCCTTGGCAAGAAGGTCTACACCAACACCTGTGTGGACCTTCCAGGAGGCCTGGCTGTAGCTGCCAGCCTGGCACAGAAGCATGGCTTCCTCATCCTGGGCCAGATCTCAGCAACTATTACCACTTCTGGCATGGAGAGGTGACAAAGCAGTCCCTGTTGCCTCACCACCTGCAGCACAGTGGCTTGTAGAGGGGGCCTCAAGTACAGTGGCTGGAGCAGCAGGTGGCAAAGCATTGGGCCAAAAGGGATGTGTACTAGGAACCCAGGGACACCAAGTTTCCCCAGCCATGGTACTTGTCTGGCATCACCTATGAAGGAGGCCTGGGCTCAGGGCTACAGGAGTATGGCATTGTGGTCTCCATTCTGGATGATGGCATCGAGAAGAATCACCCAGACTTACCAGGCAATTATGATCCTGGGGCCAGCTTCAAAGTCAATGACCAGGACCCCGACTCCCAGCCTCAGTACACACAGATGAATGACAACTGGCATGGCACATGGTGTGTAGGACAGGAAACTAAGGTGACCAACAACAGCATCTGTGGCATAGGCATGGTCTACAATGACTAGGGACTTTGCAGCAGAAGTATACAGAGTCTCACAGGGGCACCTAGGCCTCTGCCCCATTGGCAGCTGGCACCATCACTCTCATCTTGAAGCCAAAAAGAACTTTGCCTGGTGGGACCTCAAAGCCAGCCTACCTCATTGCTAATGACTGGGTCACCAATGGTGTGGGCCAAAAAGTGAGCCATTCATATGGCTACAGGCTGTTGGACACAGGTGCTATAGTGACCCTGGCTTAGAACAGGACGACAGTGGTACCCCAGAGGAAGTGCATCAGGGATATCTTCACTGAGCCCAAGGACATCAGGAAGCAGCCTGAGGTGCAAAAGACTGGGGGAGCTCAGCCATATCACACAACTGGAGCATGCACAGTCCTGCCTCACTCTGTCTATAATCACCATAGCAACCCGGTCATCCACCTGGGCAGCCCCATGGGCACCTGCTCCACCTTGTTGGCTGCCAGGTCAGACAATTATTCCACAGATGGATTTAAGAACTGGGCCTTCATGATAACCCATTCCTGGAATGAGGACCCCTCTGGCCAGTGGGTCCTGGAGACTGAAAACACCAGCAAAGCCAACTGTGGGACACTGACTAAGCTCACCCTTGTGCTGTGTCACGGCCCTGAGGGTCTGCACACACCTCCTGAGAGCAACGACTACAAGACCCTCACTTCCAACCAGGCCTGTGTGGTGTGCAGGAAGGCCTCTCCCTGCACCAGAAGAGCTGTGTCCAGCACTGCCCAACAGGCTTCAATCTCCAAGTCATCAATACACACTATAGCACTGAGAAAGACGTTGAGATCATCTGGGTCAGCGTCTATGCCCCCTGCCACACCTTGTTTGCCACATGCCAGGGCTAACCCCCATGGACTGCCTCCGTTGCCCCCGCCATGCCTCCCTAAACCCATGGAGCAGATGTGCTCTCAGTAGAGTAAGAGCAGCCTTGAGTCCCCAAGCAGCAGCTGCCCATGGAGGTGGAGGTGGAGTACCGGCTAAGGGCAAACAGCAGGGCTGCTGCCCTCACATTTGCCTGAGGTGGTGGCTGGCTTCAGCTGCACCTTCATCATGATGGTTTTCATCACTGTCTTCCTGGTCCGACAGCTGCACTCAAGCTCAGCTTCTGGGGGTGAAGGTGTACGCCGTGGACTGTAGCCTCATCTTCTACAAGAGGCTTCTTCCACCTGAAGCCTGGCAGGAAGAGTGCCCATCTGACTCAGAAGAGGATGAGGGCCAGGGCAAGAGGGCCACCTTTCTCATAGACCATGAGCACCTACTGCCTGACCCTTCAAGCCCATCCCCCTCTTCGGGCATTTTTTAATTCATCAAAGTATATATATACATATTTTTTATCTTGGGACTGGGTTTGGAACCCAGATGGGAGGCAAGAGGGGCACAGACTGCTTCCTATCCTACCCTTGGACTGCCTGACTGCCTGAGGTGGGGTCCCAGGAGAAGCTGAGGGAAGGGGGAGGGCCTCACCCCATCTCCAGGGCCCCCTCCATGTAGAGAAAAGAGTGGGACATTTAAGGCAGCTTTCCAAGGTCCAGGTGCCAGCCGGAGTTCCCTGAGGAGTGAAGAGGGTCAGCCCTTCTCTTTCAGGATTCCTGACTTGGGCTGCAGCTCTTGCCCCTTCTCTGTCTCTCTAAAGCATTAATGGTCCCCCCACCCCCATCCAGGCAGCAGAGAGGCAGGCGTAGGAGGATTTTGAAGGAGAAGGAAGGCTACCTCTTCAGGTCTTTAGTATCCCCAATCCTGCACCACATGTCTGGTGTGCCTCAGGAGGTAGCAGTGATCAAAGGGAGGACAAGGCAAAGCAGGTGCTTTCAGGGTACACATGTGTATGCATGTGAGCATTTGTCCCTTTGCCCACCTGGCTGCCTACTGAACTTGGCTGGCCCGACCAAGCCCCATGCTGGTGTCCTGACCATCCTACCTTCTTGGGCCCTCTCCCTTTCTGCCAGGGCCCAAGTCCCCGTTTTCTGAATCCAGGGCTGCCTGGGCATTCAGTCCCAGAGCCCCTGGGTGGGTGGCAAGGAGGGATGGTATGAGGATCACAGGAGTTGTGTGAGGATATATTTTCACTTTGTGATTATTTCACTTTAGACGCTGATTTTTAAAATATTTTTTAAAGATTTATTTATTTTAGAGAGAAAGAGCAAGCAGGGGGAGAGGCAGAGGAAGGAGAGAATTCTTAAGCAGACTCCCACTGAGCACAGAGCCTGATGCAGGACTCAATCCCAGGACCCTGAGATCACGACCTGAGCTGAAATCAAGAGTCAGATGCTTAACAGACTGAGCCACCCGGGTGCCCCTTTTCTTTTGTATTTTTAGTGGGGGTAGGAGATGGACCACTGACCTTCCCACATCCACTGTCCACTCTGCTGTTCTCCCCACTAGGTGTGGGTGGGTACAGCATGTTGCTGAGAAGTGAGGAGTAGCTGAGCCCCAAGTCCTGAAGAGGCAGGCAGGCAAGCCAGGTGAGCCCTTGGAAAGGAGATCACAGTGGGAGGCGGCAGTCTATCATTTGTGTTTCAGATGGGCCTCATCGTGTGAAGTGTTCATGGGGGACCTGTACTCCAAGTGCCAGGGGTGGGGAGGTAGTGGCACTGAGCCCCCTCCAACACGGTACCCAGGTGGAGAAAGCATTGACCTTTTTTGCCTGCGCCTTAAATTCTCCTCTTCTGATGTGCCTTTTGCATCCCTCCCATTAGCACAATCAGTACCCTCCCATCTGGGAGCCTCTTTTTCTTTATCCCCCCCTAGCCCTTTCTGGCATCCAGCCACCTGCCCAGGTGTGTTCTCTCCTCTCATCCCCCCCACCCCACCCTTGGGGCCAGACTGGCTGATTCTATAAGATATTGTGTTGGTGCCCAGTGTTTTGTTTTGTTTTGTTTTGTAATTTAAACAGGCCCAGCGTTGTTGGTTCTATTTAATGGACATGAGATAATGTTAGAGGTTTTAAAGTGATTAAATGTGCAGACTATGCAAACCAAAAAAAGAAAAAAAAATAGAAAAGGAAACACTTTATGAAGCCAATAATACCAAAACCAGACAATACCACCATGAAAAAGAAAATTGCAGGCTAATATCCTTGATGATCATAGATCTAAAAATCCTCAACAAAACATTAGCAAACCAAGTTCAATAATACGTTAAAAAGGATTATATACCATTATCCCATATAATTTATTCTATAGATTCACAGATGACTCAACATCTATAAATCAACATAAAGCACATTAATAAAATGAAGGATAAAGAATTATATGATCATTTCAGTAGATGCAGAAAAAGCATTTGACAAAATTCAACTTCCATCCATGATCAAAACTCTCAACAAATTAAGGATAGAAGGAACATACCTCAACATGATAAAAGCCATATATGAGAAGCTCCCAGCAAACATAATAAGGGTAAAAAGCTAAAAGCTTTTCCTCTAAGTCTAGGAACAAGACCAGGGTGTCCACTCTCACAACTTTTAGTCAACAGAGTACTGGAAGTCCTAGACAGAGCAATTATGCAAGAAAAAGAAATCAGGCAGAAGCATCAGGCTTTCTGAGTTCAAACTGTATTACAAAGCCATGGTAATCAAAAAAGTATGGTGCTGGCATAAAAACAGACATATAGATGAATGGATTAGAATAAAACAAACTCATATATGTGGTCAATTAATTTATGACATGATAGCCTAGAATATATAATGAGAAAATAATAGTTTCCTCAATAAATGGTGTTGGGAAAACTGGACATCCACAGGCAAAGGAATGAAACTTGGTCTCTATCTTATACCACAGACAAAAATCAAGTCAAAAGAGAATAAGCTCCCTGACATCAGCCTTGGTAATGATTTTTTAAGATTTGACACTAAAAGCAAAAATAAATAAGACTACTTTAAACTAAAAAAATTCTGCATAGCAAAGGTAACCATCAACAAAATGAAAAGGCAACTTAGAATAGAAGAAAATATCTGCAAATCATATATCTGATAAGGCGTTGTTATTCAAAATATAAATAACTCCTACAACTCAATAGCAAAAAAAAAAAAAAAAAAGAAAAGAAAAGAGGAGGAGAGAGGGAAGGGGAGAGGGTAAGCAACCTGATTTAAAAATGGGCAGAGACACTGAATATACATTTTTCAATGAAGTCATGCAAGTGGCCACTGGTACATGAAAAGATGTGTAACATTACTAATCATCCAGGACAGGCAAATCAAAGCCACAATGCAATGTTACCTCACATCTGGTGGAATGGCTGTCATCAAAAAGATGAGATAGAAAATACTGGGGAGGATGTGGAAAAAGGGAACCCTTATGCACTGTTGGTGGAAATGTAAATTACTGTAGCCACTATGGAAACCCATATGGAGGTTCCTCAAAAATCAAAACAGAACTCCATATGATGTAGCAATCCCAATTTGGGATATATATCTGAAGGAAATGAAAACAGTATCTGGAAAAGATATCTGCACCTTTATGTTCATTACAGCATTATTTAAAATAGCCAAGACATGGGGCGCCTGGGTGGCTCAGTTGGTTAAGCGACTGCCTTCGGCTCAGGTCATGATCCTGGAGTCCCTGGATCGAGTCCCGCATCAGGCTCCCTGCTCAGCGAGGAGCCTGCTTCTCCCTCTAACCCTCCCCCCTCTCATGTACTCTCTCTCTCTCTCTCATTCTTGCTCTCTCAAATAAATAAATCTTTAAAAAAAAATAAAATAAAATAGCCAAGACATGGAGACAACCTAAGTGTGTATTGATGGGTGAATGGATAAAGGAACTGTGTGCTTTTTTTACAATGAAATAAATTTCTTGTCCAAGAAAAACTTGTTAAAAAGCACAAAAAATAAAATACAAACTTTTCCTCAGAAAGTGATTTGGCCATTTTCTTTGTCTTAATGCTGATGTTGTAAACATAGCAAATTACTTGGCAGCATGTAGAAGATGATTGGGACACTTAGACCAAAGATGTGTGGTTGTTCATAGTTGAATAAAGAACAGATCTTAGCTTCTGAATTCAAAGTTTTAAGTCAATAATATCAATAACATATGGTGAGACTTCACAAAGAGAATATTCTGCTTTATCAGGAAGATCTTGATTGCCTACAAACTCATAAACGTAATAAGTTCACCAATCCTAGAAAAGACTTTTGGTGGTTTTCAGTCAATAGGATCCCCTGGAGTAGATGTGGGGTGGGTTACTCTAACATTATCTCTTCCACATTCCAGATTGGCCCACAACTCAGTTATAAGTGCATTAATAAACCCTGCACTTTGTAGTGCTATTGCACCTGCTGCTGTAACTTGTGTAACCAAAATTCCATAGCCAAATTTTTATGCCTGCTGATCTGTATTATACACACACACACACACAAATGGATTATTCTAACATAAACAAGGAAATTTTCTATTTGCAACAAGATGGATGAACTTTGATGGCATTATGTTCAATAAATAAGTCTGACCACAAGAGACAAATAATGTATGATCTCACTTATATGTGGAATCTAAAATCACCAGACTTATAGTAATGGAGAATAGATTGTTCATTGCCATGTTTAGGGGGGTGGGAGAAATGCTAGAAATGCTAAGACATATTCCAAACTGCTGTGGCTCCCAATCCAATCTGACCAGAAGAGCTGGTGGGAACACCTGGAAGCTGTGTTGCCTAACGGAATTTGTGCCAAGAGAAGGGCAGGCAAGCCAATAGTTTGCAGAGCAAAGCAGTGAATCTGTTTGGCCAGGAAATTTAAGGCATGGGTCAGCTTGAGTTAAGATAACAAAGAGCTTTAATGGCTTTAGAACTGCTGCTCCCACTGTCTGGACAGGGAAACTAATTCAGAGCCCTGCTCATTGCTGAATATAGCCTCCAGCCTGCCAGAACAGGAAAACTAACTGGAGAAAAAGGGATGTTGTATAGCCAATCCAACAGCTCTGCCTACATGGGCATTTGAACAGAATGCACAGTTCATTGCTTTCCTTATCTATAGAATAAAACTACTGGTCTCACCTGATGAGGGAATTCAGTGCACACTCTTATGTGATATGGATCTACAAAAAAACACATTCAGACACTGAGTCCCTGTCAGGGTAGGAAAGCTAATTCATATCTCCACCTACTACTGTGTATAGTACCTAGTCCCAATTACCTAGTAAGTCTGACCAGAAAATCCACACAACCTTATAGCCCATCCTACAGCCTCACTTGAGTAGGGAACCAAGACACATTCAACTGTTTTCAGCCAGTGGCACACCCACCCATCCTTGACCTCCATCTTAAACAGTTGCATCCTCTCAAAATAGTTGCCTCCTCCCAAAACAGGCCCCATCTGCCACAGACATTACTGTCAGACATGAACTGGCTGGGGAAGATCTGTCTCTGCCTTTTCAGCAAATCTAAAATATGTGGAGGAGAAACCTGATGAGCAAATACAAATGTAAGGTATAAAACAAAAGCCAGGTAAGTATGATACCACCAAAGAAAACTAATAAAGTTCTAAAATTGATCTAAAAGAAATGAAGATCTATCAACTGTTAGAATGCAAAATAATCCTCTTAAAGAAGTTTAGTGAACTACAAGAAAATAGACAACTAAATGAAATTAGAACACTACATGAATGATATGAGAAATTCAACAAAGCAGTAGAAGCCACACACACACACACACACACACACAGAGAGAGAGAGAGAGAGAGAGAGAGAGAGAGAGAGAGAGAAATCCTAGAGTTGAAAAATGTAGTAATTAAGCTGAATAATTCAACAGAGTTTCAAAAGCAGACTTGACCAGGCAGGGGAAAAAAAAAAGCTAGTGACCTAGAAGATAGAAAATTAAAAATTATCCACTCCAAGGAACAAAAAGAAAAAAAGAATAAAAAAAGAGTAAAGAAAGCCTATGAGAATTATAGGACACAATGTAAAGAAACAATAGTCACATTATAGGAACACCAGAAGGAGAAGATGAAAGGGACATTAAAATATTATATTTAAACTGTTAATGGCTGAAAACTTCCCCAACCTGGGAAGAGAAATGGACATACAGATCTATGAGGCCCAAAGTCCCCAGATAGGTTGAACCTAAATTGGGCTACACTAAGACACAGTGTAATTACATTGTCAAAGTCAAACAAATTTAAAAACAGCAGGGGAAAACAAAAATTACCTATGGGGGAACCCCCATAAATTATCGGCAGATTTCTTAACAGAAACACTTCAGTGCAGGAGAGAATGGGATGATATATTAAAAATATTGAAAGAAAATATCTGTCAACCAAGAATACTGTATCCAGGGAAGCTGTTCTTTAGAAATGAAGGAGAGATAAAGATTTTTATAAATAAACAAAACCTGAGGGAGTTCATTACCACTAGATCTACCTTACAAGATAAGCTAAAAGTTCTTTGAGTTGAAGTAAAATGATGCTAATTAGCTTCTTAAAAACATAAAAAAGTTAGCATAAAACTCATTGGTAATGATAACTACATAAACATATAGCACAAGATTATGTAATAATGGTGGTACATAATTCACTGACAACTGTAGTTTAGAAAAATGAAAAATGAATATTGTAAGAATAACCATAAGTGCAATAATCTATTAGTTACACAATATAAAAATATGTAAATTGTAACAGCAATAGCCTAAAATATGAGGGAGAAGTATAAAAGTAGAAATTCTATAAAAGTTGTTATCAGCTTAAAATAGGGTATTATAATTTTAAGATATTTTATGTAAGCTTCATATTATAAGCACAAGGGAAAAAATCTGTAACTATTAAACAAAAAAACATGATAAAGAAGTCAAAGAATATTGGTACCAAAAGACATCAAAACATGAAAAAGACAGCAGGAAAAGAAACAAGGAAGAGTAGATTTACAAAACAAACGGAAAACAATTAACAAAATGGCAATGGTAAGTCCTTACCTATCAATCACTTACTTTAAATGTAAATGGATTAAATCTCCAGTGAAAAGACATAGAATGGCTAAATGGATTTTTAAAAACACTATTCAATAATACATTGCCTACAAATAACACACTAGCCCTAAAGACACACATAGAATGAGAGTGAAGAGATTCAAATGTCATTTCAAGCAAATGGTAATTTCCCTCCCCCACAAAATACAGGGGTAGTTATACTTAGACAAAATAGACATTAAACTAAAATTGGCTAAAAAAAAAAAAGAAAATACAAAGGTCATGACATAATGATAAAGAGATCAATCCATTAGGAAGATATAACTGTAAATATTAATGTGCTCAACATCACAGCACCTAAATACATAAATCAAAAACAGAGCTAAAAGGAAGAAATAAATAATACAGTAATAGTTGGGGACTTCAATATCCCACTTACAACAATGGATATATCATCCAGACAGCAAATCAATAAGGAAACAATGAATTTGAAAAACTCTATAGACCTGATAGATCTAACAGACATATACAGAACATTTCACCCAACAACAGCAGAACTCATTCTTCTCAAGTGAACATAGAACATTTCCTAGAATATATCACGTTAGGCCATGAAATAAGTATATGCAGACAAGAAGACTGAAATCATACCAAGTATCTTCTCTGACCACAATGGCATGAAACCAGAAATCAATAAGTGGAAAACAGGAGAATTCACAAACACATGGCAATTCAACAACACTTCTGAAATAAGAAAGGAGAAATAAGAGTTTCCTGAGATATATAACATACCAGAAATTATGGCATGCAACAAAAGCAGTTTTAAGAGGGTAGTTCATAGCAATAAAGGCCTGCATTAATGGGAGAAACAGAGCCCAAGAAGAAGATGGCAGCACAGGAAGACCCTGAACTCACCTTCTACCACAGACACACTGAATCTGCACCTACATAAAGCAATTATTCCTGATGAAGAACCTTCTACCTAACAAGGAATAGAGAGACAACATAGAGAACAGCAGAAGAGATTGACACATGGTAATGATAAGAACACCACTTCACACTGTGAACTGCAATGGGGAGGGAGAGTACTGAGGTACATACAAGCAAATCCACCTGCCCCGGGGCACAGGAAAAAAAAAATTGTTTTAAAGGGGGAAGCAGACTTAAAGTGAAGGAAACCCATTCACTAACTCTTGAGCATCTGCCAAACTGTTGGATAACTGCTAGAACTCTCTATGGGGACAGAGGTGCTTTTAAATACCATGGTTTATATTCCCCCTTCCACCTGAATAGTGTGGATGGGAGCAGGGTCCAGGTGCTCTACACAGCCTATTGCCTCAGTAAGCCCCTAGCCCACATCAGGTCCAGTCATCCCCCCAAAGTAGCTCCACATCTGCACGTGCCTGAGCTCCAGCCATCCTATCAGAGTTCCCCCTGCATGGAGTTCCCCAGGATCCCCAGCTCACACCCACTTTGGCACCAGCTGTTCCCCCAGGGCGCCCCCAATGCAAAGTACCCTGGGAATCTGTGGCCTGTGCCAGATTCAGCTCCAGGCATCCCACTAGTGTGGCCCTGGTGAGGAATGCCCTGGGACCACCCCATCCCATAACTAGTTCAGCTCTAGTTGTACCACCAAAGTAGCCTTGGTGATCAGTGCCTGGAGATGTCCAAACCATGCTCAGTAAAGTTCTAGGCAGCCACCAAAGCCACCTGGACATGCAGTCTACACAGAGGACTTTTCTACACAAAGCCACTCCTTCAGACTAGGAGAAGTAGCTGTTTCACCCAACTCATAGAAACAAACACAGAAAGTCAAACAAAATTAAAAGACAGAAGAATATGCTTTAAATGAAAGGAAAAGACAAAACTTCAGGAAATAAAAACTAAAGAGAGATAGGTAATCTATGTGATAAAGAGTTCAAAGTAATGATCCTAATGATGATCACTGGACCTGAAAGAAGAGTAGATAAACTCAGAACATCTACAAGGAAATCGAATATATAAAAAAGAATCAGAGTTTAAAAATATAATAACTAAAATGAAAAATATGCTAGTGAGAATCAACAACAGATTAGAAAATACAGAAAAGATCAGTGATCTGAAGGATGGGGTAATGGAAAGCACCAAGCTGAACAGCAAAAAGGAATTTAAAAAAAATGAGGGTAGGTTAAGGGATTGTTGGGACAACAACCACCATGATAACATTGGTAACACAGGGGTTCCAGAAGAAGGAGAGGGAAAGAAAAGGGCAAAAAATGTTTTGAAGAACAGAAGCTCCAAAATTCCCTAATCTGAGGAAGGAAACAGATATCCAAGTCCAGGAAGCACAGTGAGCCCAAAACAAAATGAATGCCATGAAGTCCACACCAAGACACATAATTAAAATGTCAAAGATTGGGGGTAAAAAGAGAATCTTAAAAGCAACAAAAGTGACTAATTATATAAAAGGGAAACTCACAAGGCTATCAGCAGATTTTTCATTAGAAACTTGGCAGGACAGAATGTGGCACCATATTTTGAAAGGGATGAAAGGAAAACAACAACAACAACAACAACCAAGAATACTTTACCTGGCAACGGTATCATACAGAACTGAAAGAGAGATAAAGTTTCCCAGACAAACAAAAGTTAAAGCTAAACCAGCCTTACAAGAAATGTTAAAAGGATTTCTTTGTTTGGACAAGTAAGATCATAAGTGAAAGAAAATTATGGAAAGAAAAAATTTCACAGGTAAAAGCAACATAAGTAAATATAGTAGATCATTCACTTATAAAGCTAGTATAAAGGTTATAAGACAAAAGAAGTAAAATCAATTGTATCTAAAATATTAAGAGATTTACAAAATAAAGAGGATATAAAATATGACATCATATACACAAAATGGAAAGGGAGGAGTAAGAATGTAGTCTGTTTAGAATGTGTTTGAACTTAAGCAACCTTCAACTGAATACACACTGCAATACACTTTGGATGTTATATATGAATCTCATGTTAACTACAATCCCAAACACTCTAATAGATACACAAAATATAGGGTGCCTGGGTGGCTCAGTTGGTTAAGCGACTGCCTTCAGCTCAGGTCATGATCCCAGGGTCCTGGGATCGAGTCCCGCATCGGGCTCCCTGCTCTGCAGGGAGCCTGCTTCTCCCTCTCCCACTCTCCCTGCTTGTGTTCCCTCTCTCGCTGTGTCTCTCTCTGTCAAATAAATAAATAAAATCTTGAAAAAAAAAAAAGATACACAAAATATAAAGAGAAAGGAATTCAAGTATAATAACTAAAAACATCATCAATCACTAGGGAAGAAGGAAACAACAGAAAAAGAACTACAAAAACAACCAGAAAACAATTAACAAAAGGGCAATAAACACACACCTATTAATAATTACTTTAAACCTAAATGGTCTACATATTCCAGTCAAAACCAGGGTAACTGAATGGATTAAAAAAAAATAAGACCCATCCACATACTGCCTGCAAGAGACTTGCTTCAGACCTAAAGATATGCTGAAAGTGAAGCTATGGAAAAAAATTATTCTATGCAAATGAAAGTGGAAAAATAAAAGCTGAGGTAGCAATGTTTATATGAGCCAAAAGAGACTTAAAGTGTATAACAAGAGACAAGGGCATTACAAAATGATAAAGAGATCCATCCAACAGAATAGAACTATAAATATTTATACACCTACATAGGAACACCAAATATATAATAAAATATTAACAGGTACAAAGGGAAAAGTTGACAGTAATACAGTAGTAATAGGGGATTTTAACACCCTACTTACATCAATGGATAGATCATCCACAGAGAAAATCAGTAAGGAAACAGTGGTTTTGAATGACACATTAGACCAGAAGGATACATACAAACATTCCATTCATAAACATCAGAATACACATTATTTTCAAGAACACATGGAATATGTTAGGCCACAAAACAAGTCTCAATAAATTTAAGAAGGTTGAAATCATACCAAACATTTTCTGACCATGAAATTAGAAATCATTTACAAGAAAAAAAGTGGAAAAAATTAAAAAAAATACATGGAGACAAATGAAAGGGCAAACTAAATGGTTCAAAATCTTTGGGATGCAGCAACAGTAGTTGTAAGAGGGAAATTTATAGCAATAGAGGCCTCCCTCAAAAAACAAGAAAGAATCTCAAATAAACAATCTAACCCTACACCTGAAGGAAATAAAAAAAAGGACAAATAATGCTTAAGGTTAGAAGGAAATAATAAAGATCAGAGCAGAAATAAGTGAAATAAAGACAAAAAAAATCAGAAAATATCAATAGAACCAAGAGCTGGTTCTTTACAAAGATAAACAAAATTGATATACCTTTAGCCAGACTCATGAAGAAAAAAAGGGAACTCAAAAAAAGAAAATCAAAAATGAAAGAGAAGAAACAACAGACACCACAGAAATACAAAGGCTTATAAGAGAATACTATGAAAATTATATGGTAACAAATTGGATAACCTAGAAAAAATGGATAAATTTTTAGAAACATATAATCCCTATTAAAATACCAACAGTGTTTTTTTTTTTTGCAAAACTAGAACAAATAATAATAAAATTTGTATGAAGCCACAGAAGACCCTGAATAGCCAAAGAAATCCTGAGAACGAAGAAAGCTGGATGTATCATAACCCCAGATTTTGAGATGTACTGCAAAGCTGTAGTAATCAAAACAGTATGGTATTGGCACAAAAAATAGACACATAAATCAATGGAACAGGATAGGGACCTTAGAAATAAACCCACATTTATAGGGTCAATTTATGACAAAGGAAGAAAGAATATACAATGGGGAAAAGGCAGTCTTTTCAATAAATGGTGCTGAATAAATGGTGTTGGGAAAACTGGACAGCTACATGCAAAAGAATGAAACAATCACTTTCTTATACCATAAACTAAAAAAAAAAAAACCTCAAAATAGATTAAAGACTTATATGTGAGACCTGAAGCCATAAAAGTCCTAGAAGGGAACACAGGCAAAAATTTCTCTGATATCACCCCTGGTAACACTTTTAAAGATATGTCTTCTAAGGCAAGGGACATCCAAGCAAAAATAAACTATTGGGACTACATCAAAATAAAAATCTTTTGAACAGAAAAAAAACCATCAACAAAAAGCCTACTGAATGTGAGAAAATATTTGCAAATGATATATCCAATAAGGGGTTAATACCCAAAATATATAAATAACTTATACAACTCAACACCAAAAAATCTGATTAAAAAATGGACAGAAGACCCAAACAGACATTTTTCCAAAGAAGACATACAGTTGGCCAATAGACACATGAAAAGATGCTCAACATCACTCATCATCAAAATGCAAATGCAAAAACCACAATGAGATAGTACTTCACACCTGTTAGAATGGTTAAGATCAAGAAGACAAGAAACAGCAAGTGTTGGCAAGGATGTGGAGAAAATGGAAACCTTACACTGTTGGTGGGAATGTTAATTGGTACAGCCCCTGTGAAAACAGTATGGAATATCCTCAAAAAATTAAAAATAGGAAATACCATATGATCCAGCAATTCCACTACTGGGTATTTTTCCTTGGGTAAATACTAATTTGAAAAGATATGGGCACCCCTATGTTTATTGCAGCATTATTTGCAATAGTCAAGGCATGGAAACAACCTAAGTGTCCATGAATAGATGAATGTATAAGAAGAATGTGGTATATAATATACATAGTGGAATTTACTCAGCTATAAAACAGGATGGGATCATGATATTTGAGACAACATGGATGGTCCTGGCAGATATTATGCTAAGTGAAATAAGTCAGACTGAGAAAGACAAATATCATATGATTCCACTCATAAATAGAATCTAACAAATGAATAAACAGAAAGAATCAGAAGGGAAGAGAGGTGGGAGGATGGGCAAAATGGGTGAAGGAGAGAGGGAGATACAGGCCTCCAGTTATAGAACGAGTAAGTCTCAGGAATAAAAAGCATAGCAAAAGAAATACAATGATATGGTAATAGTGATATAATGGGATAGATGGTAACTATACTTGTGGTGAACATAGCATAATGTATTACCCTGTTAAATCACTAGGTTGTACACTTGCAACTAGTGTAACACTGTGAGTTAACTATACTTAATAAAACAAAGAAACATACAATCTTCCAAGACTGAATCAGGGAAAAAAAGAAAATCTGAACAGACTGATTATTAGTAACAAAATTGAATTGGTAACCAACAAACACCCAAAAAATAGAAGTCAGGACCAGATGGCTTCACAGGTAAATTCTATCAAACACTTAGAGAAGAGTTAATACCTATCCATGGGAATAAAGCTCCTTGACATGGCTCTTGGTAACGGTTTTTGGATAGGACACCCAAAGCACAAGCAACAACAGAAAATAAGTGGATCTTCATCAAACTAAAAAGTTTCTGCATAGCAAAATAAACCATCAATAAAGTGAAAAACCAGTGTACAGAATGGTAAAAAATATTTGCAAGCCATATATCTGATAAGGGATTAATATTCAAAATAGATAAAGAACTCCTACAATTCAATAGCAAAACAATGAATAATCCAATTACAAAATGGGCAAAGAACCTGAACAGACATTTTCCAAAGATATATAAAAGGCCAACAGGTACATGAAAAGATGTTTAATATCACTAGTCGTGAGGGAAATGCAAATTAAAACCACAATGAGATATCACCTCACACCAATTAGAATGGCCATCATCAAAATACAAGAAATGACAAATGCTGGCACAAATGTAGGAAAAGAGAATCCTGTGCATTGATGGTGAGATTGTCAATTGGCACAGCCACCATGGAAAGCAATATGGAGGAACCTCAAAAACATTAAGACTACTATATGATTCAGCATACAAGGCCTTATGCTAAGTGAAATAAGTTAAAGAAAGACACATACTGTATAATCCCGCTTATGTGTGGAAGCTTAAAACAAAACAAAACCCAATCAACTCATAGAAAGAGATCAAATTTGTGGTTACCAGAGGTGGGGGGGGGGAATTGGAAGAAGATGGTCTAAAGGTACAAACATCCAGTTATAAGATAAATAAGTACTAGGGATATAATGTACAACATCATAACTATAGTTAACACTGCTGTATGATATATAGGAAGTTGTTAAGATTAAATCCTAAGAGTTCTCATCACACGGAAAAATTTTTTGTTTTTTCTTTTTACTGTATCTACATGAGGTGATAGATGTTAGCTGAAGCTATTGTAATTCACAATTTATATAAATGAAATATTATGGTATATGCTTTAAACTTATACAGTGGCACATGCCAATTATTTCTCAATAAAACTGGGAAAAAAGTGAACAAAAATATACATTTTGAAGAAGAGGAAACTTGGAAGGCCAATAATCAATTGAATAGATGCTTTACACTAGACATGTTAGAATCACAATATATGTCATTTATTGGTCACATGACAAGGAGCTGCAAGTGGCCTCTAAAATCTGAGAACCGTCTCTAATGAGGACCTGAAACTCTCTATCCACAACCACAAGGAAATGAACTCTCCTCTCCTGGAGGGCCTCATAAGTCAATCTTTCCCATTTGAACCTCCAATGTGACTGCAGCCCTGTCTGGCTCACTGCCCACTGAGACCATGAAACAGAGGAATCATCTTGATTGTGTGCCGGGACTTCAGACCTACAGAGACTGTGAGGTAATAGATGTGTTTTTAAATCACTAAAATTGTGGTAATTTGTTATGCATAAATAGAAAACTAATATCTTTGTTTTCAGTTTCTTCAAAAGTAATGTGGAGATAATAGTATTAATTCACGGTACAGTTTTGAAAATTAAATATATATTCATTTATATTACATTATATTTGAAAATCATTATTCTTTTATTTTTCCATGTCTGCATTTAATTTCTTTTATGACTCCTCTTTCCTTTGTGTGTCAGGAACATAAATTCAGTTAATTCTTAATTTTCTCTGCAAAATATATTTTTAATCTGATTTCTAGGGGAGGGAGGTAGAGAGTTGCAACAACCTTGGGTTGACAGAAGGTTATCTGGGTTACAACAAATGCATGAGATGTTCACTTTCTCATCGAATAAAACTGGTGTTTTCAATAGCATCTTTTAAAAAATGGATTTGGAAATTACTTTTCTGAACAAATGTAGGCTGGTGCTTTCTGCAATCCTCTTAGCATAGTGTTATTGTATCTGTTTTTGCTGTATAAGTGCAATTCTGAATGATGTCAATATAGTTTTGGAGTCTACACTTATAGAGATAAATTTAAAAAATTATCCCACAAGGCACTGTTTTGCACTTTCTCAGGAAAAAAAAATCAAATGGCTTACCAGAAAGTTCACTGTATTTTGTTAAAAAATTGCACAAAGTATTGATCTTTAATTTCACTATTGGATAAAGCTTATTAGTCAATACACTAGAGACTGCCAGTCCAATAAAATCCATTTATCAGATACACAAATATCTTTTTCCTCTGCTTCTTAAAAAAACATAACTCTCTCACTTTAAGTTACCCTAGCACATACTGATTCACACTGTGCATTCTCATTGGTGTCTTTTTTTTCTTTTAATTTGGAAAGTCCTTCTTAGTTATAGTGTATGTCATACTAACAGTTAACAGTTATTATTGATTTACTTTTATAAATTGGCCTTGCAATGCAACAGCAGTTAACAACAAAAAATACACTTAGTCTTACATTTAGAATGTGTGAAATATAGGTAACAAAATTATATTTAATTGATTTTTTTTTTTTT
>NC_138370.1:48695604-48721100 GCF_054177405.1 Leptonychotes weddellii | reverse complement strand
TGAAAAACGTTCCATGCTCATGGATTGGAAGAACAAATATTGTGAAGATGTCAATGCTACCTAGAGCAATCTACACATTCAATGCAATCCCCATCAAAATACAATCCACTTTTTTCAAAGAAATGGAACAAATCATCATAATTGATTTTTTTTTTATCAGCAACTACTAGTTGGTAGACTATAGAGAACCACCTATGTTCTTTGGACCAATATTGAAGAAAGCTACTCATGGGGAAGAATGTAAAATATTTACTTGTGCTCCTTGGTCCTTGAAACATGATTTGAGCATGTGGCAACGTAGTATATTAAGATGTTAACTTTTGTCCCCTCACATATATAAAAGGGAAAAATGAAAAAAAAAATCTAATACTCCTTTCCCCATCTCTCACCCATTGAAAACATCCTAATCAAGCCTAGGTGTTCTAAGGTAAAGGCTTTTCTTATTTCTAGAAGAAATGTCTTTGGATTTCCAAAGCCTATTTAAAGAAGATCTTCAGCCAGCTGATAAGTAGCTTAGCATCATTAAAAGCAGCACAAAAATTTCTGATTATCCTGTTATAAAAAAAAAAAGCTGCTGTGAAGGGCAAATCTCAGTTTTAAAAGAATTGGTGGAGAACAGAGGACAAGACCAATCGTTTTTTGTAGCAGAAGCATCAAAGACAAGCAATGGTTATCACCATGTACTAAGCCTCTTCTCATTTCTAGGAACAACATAAATCGCTTTGAGTTCTGTCCTATGCAGTAGAAAAGGGCAAGGAGCCCCAAGATTACCTAAACCAGATGCTTCAGTATCCATGATGAGTAGGTAGGGTACACACATGAGATTTAATTTCATTTAGAAATTTTAAAACATAGTTTGTTTCATAAAACTCATATACGAAAACCATAATTCTTATCTACCTATATGTCAGATATCTGAAAATAAAAGAAAATATGAATGGATAAATGCAGGTTGAAAAAAGGAAGGTAGAAAACTTTAAGAGAAAGGCCCCTTGGCTGGTAACTTAGGACTCATTAGTAATGAGATTGGAATATTCAGTTTTTCTTATAAATAAAGTATTCTTGATCCTCTAAAAGTTTTTAAGAAATGTCATAGAGGGATATAAAAGAGGTAAGAAATTACAACAACCGAGTCTTTATCTGGTTACATATTATGCAAAAGAATTATCTTTATTGCTTTGTCAGATGTAAACCTAACAAAATTTTAGGATTACATAAGATTTATAGATGATAAAAGTAAAGGTTTCTTTTCTTTTTTTTTTTTAAAGATTCTATTTATTTATTTGACAGAGAGAGAGACAGCGAGAGAGGGAACACAAGCAGGGGGAGTGGGAAAGGGAGAAGCAGGCTTCCTGCCGAGCAGGGAGCCTTATGCCCTTATGCGGGGCTCGATCCCAGGACCCCGAGATCATGACCTGAGCCAAAGGCAGTTGCTTAACCACCTGAGCCACCCAGGTGCCCCAAAAGTAAAGGTTTCTTTACTCCTCAATAGGCACTAAATAGTACTTCTTCTAGGAGGCAAGTGAATGGTTACTGGTGAGTCTGTTTTAAATTCCTTGTATAAATGCCTCAGTGATTGTAATGATGACAGGGGACATATTTAATTTAGGATATACAGTGATTTTCAAAAATAACCTACATTCTATATACAAATAGGCATAAAGATAATTTTAAATGTTGTGTGGCTAATTTATACCTAAAATATGTCCTGCATTTATTGTAAATGCAACTTAAAATGTAATCTTGTTAGCTCACAGTAAAATGTTAATTATATTCTATTAATCATTATATATTCACAACTTTAAAATAGAGGAGCTGAAAATTAAAATGAAAGGTGAATTCCTATCTGAAATGCATGATTTTTATACTCTGGACAGTTCTGCCCTTTTCCTTCTGAGGATGCAATCTCTCTAGCTGTCTTTCTTTGATTCAGAAAGGGATATAAATGTTCCACATGCTGATTATCTATTAAACCATACAGAAATGTTGGCAATGTGGGAGAAGATATTCAAACCATCAAGCAAACTAATTAAATATTTTAACATTGAGCTTTGAAGTACAAGAAAACAAGTACAGAAATAATTCTGATAAAATATAGTTAACTCATTATTTTTGTGGAAATACTTTTCTATTTTGAATTGTAAATGAAGTTTCTTCTCTCACATTTCAAATTAAAATTTAAGGATAACCAATTTTTCAGGAATCTTTGGAATCTTGATTCTTTTGGAAGCAAACAAAGCCAACTGTAATTTTTATATTAAAAGATATAACTGTATTTAAACTCTTCTAAGAAACAGAAGAACTTAAGCAGAACTTAAAAATCATGAAAAATGTTAACAAAAGATACATGGGGCTTCCTTTTTCTAGTAGAGGCAGCCAAGTAATTAGAATCAATTAATTAACCATAAATTTAAATATAAACACACCAACAAAGAATGAATAAAATATAAAAACAACATGTCAAAGAGACAAGGTTTTCATTAATACCCCTAGGCACATCTGATTGAAATCGTAGAAAATCAAAGAGAAAAATATACTAGTAGACAAAAACAATTACCTTTAAATGACTGACATCTGACAGCCAGAAGACAGTAAAATATCTTCAATCTGTTGGGGAAAAAATGTGCCTAGTTAGAATTCTATAGCCAGTGACAGTATCTGTCAAGTTTGGAGACAAAATAGCATTGAGATAAATAAAAACTGAGAGTTCACTACCAGGAGACCCACAGCAAAGGAAATTTTAGAGGATGTATTTCACATAATAGGAAATGATTCCAGTAGAGGATCTGTGTGACTGAAGCAATGAAGAACAAAAAACTGAAACAACAAAACTAAACTAAACAGAGATAAACAAAACAAAAAAACTGTGTAAAATTGGGGCACCTGGGTGGCTGAGTCGTTAAGCGTCTGCCTTCGGCTCGGGTCATGATCCCAGGGTCTTGGGATCAAGCCCCACATCGGGCTCCCTGCTCTGCGGGAAGCTTGCTTCTCCCTCTCCCACTCCCCCTGCTTGTGTTCCCTCTCTGGGTGTCTTTAAAAAAAAAAAAACAAACTGTGTAAAATTGTTATAGGGATTCTTGAAAACTTACACCTATTCTTTCTCTTCCTACAGAGATGAGAAAATGAGTCTAGCAAGTCAAACTACAGCTAATGATTTTAAATGTTTTTTTTTTTTTTAATTTATTTATTCATGAGAGTCAGAGAGAGAGAGGCCCAGGGAGAAGCAGGCTCCCCGCCTAGCAGGGAGCCCGATGTGGGACTTGATCCCAGGACCCTGGGATCCTGACCTGAGCCCAAGGCAGATGCTTAACCATCTGAGCCACCCAGGCGCCCCTACAGCTAATGATTTTAAATTAGGTGGTGGAAACATATTCCTCAGGAGTGGTCCTCTTTTTTTTTTTTCTCATCTTTTTTTTGATGAACATGTAAAACTTATATAATAAAATAGGTAGAAATTATAAAACTGATAGAGTATAGAGATTATTATTATTTTTTAAGGATTTAGTTATTTATTTTACTGGGCAGGGGCAGAAAGAGAGGGAGAGAGAGAGTCTTAAGCAGAGTCTACCGCTCAGTGTAGAGCCCGTTGTGGGGTTCAATCTCACAACCCTGAGATCAGGGCCCTGTGATCAGGACCTGAGCCGAAACCAAGAGTCGGACACTTAACTGACTGCACCACCCAAGTGCCCCTTGAGTATAGAGATTATTATCACCATTAAGAAGAATTGAGTGCAGTCCTCAAATTTAATGCATGACTGCTAAAGTGTCACTGTCATTTTTGCAGTTTCAGATTAGTTTGGTACTGATGTGCATCAAAAGATGTTGTAAATGAACAAGGTGAAGCTATCAATATGCATAACTGAAGATTTTTCATTGCCATTCTAGTAAACTGGAGTACTTAATGAAGTTCACCCAAGAGCTCAGAGAGTACACTTTTAATAAATGACTGACATAATTCATATTAACATTATAAACAAATATATAAATTTAATTTGTTGGCTTACATTATATAATAATTATGTATTTTAAATCTAAGTGTAATCAGATTTTTTTTAAATGCTTCTTTTAGCCCATTTAAACTTTTCTCATAAACCATTTATGTTTTAAAAGCCAGAGGAATACGTGAATTCCAAGGAAGGGATTTCTTTGCTTCTTCAGGAAAAATTATTCATTTCCAAAAGAGTACTCATCTTAATCATTTTTCTTAATTTTTAAACTCAGAATTTATATGTTTAACAGATATCTTATGATTTAATTAGAAATACCAACATCAGCAACATGTTCCAAATATCCATCATGGAATAAAATTTACTAATACTACATTTCTAGTTATGAACTATTTGACTGAATAGTAAATGCATTCATATATATATATATATATTCTCTTATGATTCATGATGATTAAAATATTTATTAAGATAGCATCTAGGGGTGCCTGGGTGGTGCAGTCGGTTAAGCGATAGACTCTTGGTTTTGGCTCAGGCCCTGATCTCAGGGTCTTGAGATGGAGCCCCATGTTGAGCTCTGCTCTTGGTGGGGAATCTGCTTCAGTTTCTCTCTCTCCCTTTCTCTCTGCCCATCCCCTTCCTCTCTCTAAAATAAATAAATACATCTTTAAAAAAAAGATAGCATCTATATGTTTCTCCTATTACATTTAACTGACATATTAAACTCCCTGATTTTACTCTCTAAAATTTTATGAAAGAACTTTTAAAATTTGAGTTTGGTTTTAAACATATTGGAATAGTTCATAAATGCCACTGTTTGGAAAAGATGTATGGCAGAGAGAATTAACAATTTTGATCTGAGAAGACAGTATAAAGGGCAAATAAGGAGAGGGCATAATCTACAGGGGAAGAAACATGAGTTGTGAGTATATGGTATATAAGGTCAATTACATATTGCAGATACTATATTGTAAGGATAAAAAGTCTTATCCTAAAAGTACCTGATTTGATAAATCAGATAGAAAATAAAATGAGTCTGGCAGGTTTAGGCCAATGAAGTGAAGGAAGAATGAAGAAAAACTATTTTGGAGACTACTACAACAGTTCAAGGTGGAGGGGTATTATAAGCTAATAAAGTAAATGAAATATTTTGAATCATAATGATAAGAATAATAAAAATTATGTGCAAGCAAAAAGTTACTACATGATTAGTATATGCAGGCTTTTTTGAAAAACAAAAATATTGAGAAAATTTCAAATCGTAAGTAAAATAGAGAAAATAAACAGTTAACTTCTCTAAAAATGGAGAACAAAAAATTGAGGTATCACTAAGGGAAGGGCTTAAGGAAAAAAAAAGATTTATTCATTTATTTATTAGTTCATTTAACAGGTATTTTTTTATTTTCTACTATGCTTAGGGAATTATGCTATATGTTGGTGGTGGAAATATGAAGAACAAACAGAATTGCTGCCTTAGTGGAATTTAAATTTGATGTGTGAAATGAGCATTCATTAAATAACCACACAGAGATGTGAAATTACAACCACAATTTAGCTTACAAAGAAGAGGTCCATGATGCTAGGAAACACGTGATAGGAGAGATTTGGTCTTGTCAGGAAACATGGGAATGATTTTCTGAAGATAGGACTACTGAGTTCACTTGGGATAGAATTATATTAAGAAAAAGCACAAGGCTATGACCAAACTTTGAGGAATGCCCACAGTAGAACACAGTGATAAAATACTACAATAAAAAAATACTACAGTCCTAACTGAGCTGTTTTAATGAAGAAAGATTCTGTAAAACTACTTATTGGCCAAGTAAAAATTATACTTAAATAAAAATGTTAAATTTGGACTTTCATTATTTTCATTAGATGTGGCACCCAGCTAAGCACTGAGATAATAGATGAACTAGCTCACTGTACACTTTACCTTTCTCGCCCTTCTTTATAATAAAATTTTCCCAGATATAAATTTACCATTTTCCAAATATCAAAGCTAGAATTTTAGGCTATCTGAATAACACAAATAATGAGATTATTCCTGCTATAATTTCTGTTATAACATAATACATTCTCCTCCTGCCAAGCATCTTATATAAATTACTGCAATCTTAATGTTAAATGTTATTTTAACACTTGTGCTTGAACTCCAACATAGAATTATATTACTTACTTTATTAGCTCATTTACCACCTACTATGCTATATTATTAGATAATTCTTTGAACATGATTTGTTCGGGGGTTCCTTCTGGTAGTAATTTAAGCACCCCTTTGGCATGCCATTTACTGTCTGTTTCTATAACTGTTATATCTGTGGTCTTTATTAAAAAAATAAGCTAATTTAATCAGCATTTAAGACAACTGTTAGAATCAGATGAGGAATTAGTACCAAAGTCATATTACCATGTAACTTGTAAATTCTTCTTTATTAAAAAGAATATATTTAAGCCATCACCTTTTAGTGGGATTATTTATGTTAATATAGATTTTAAATAGTTTTTACAATTACATTTAATAATTTATGGCATTTCCTTCTATATTTTCAATATACTAAGTAATCAGATCCTTCTCATTGTATATTATGTAGGCTTTATAATTTTAGATATAAATATTATTCAGTATACCTATAACTAGCAGCAGTGATAACTGATTTAAATCTTCCACATTCACCAAAGTTATATAACATATATGCATATGTATGCTTTATACTGTGTATTATAGATAATATGATTATATATATTTAAATTTCATTAGTAAGGTATTTTATAACGTACCTTCTGGATATAGAAAGGAAACATTTTCTTCTTGAAATGTATTTAACAATTTAGCCAATGAATTTTAATACCTATGTAGTGTTCATTTTATATTTCAGTATGTGGGAATAAAAATCAAGATATTTTTATCACTTGGGCCAATTTGATATTCTAAAGTTTCGAAAACATTCTTATTAAACACATGGAAATATATGACTAGTACAAATTACATAATTATTAGTGCCATAATATTTCATATGGGCCCTTTGAGTCATAGCTTTATGTTTGACTATTATTTTGATGCTTATTTTTGTGATTAATTGATAGAAGCCCATTGAAACCCACTTAAAGAAAAAAATTGACATAGTAACTAAAATGTTACCTGCATTCTGATTATTCAGGGAAAGCTATTACTATTTTGTGTTACTTCATTGAGATACTTCTATGTATTAATACATAATGCAGTTTGTGAATGGTCTGAAATTTGTAGATACTTTACTGAGTGCTTTTCACTTGTTGTTGTTCATTTGTTTTTCTCTGTTCCTATCAATGCTCTGTTTTCTTCCTTTTCACTGGCCAAAATCACCATGGATTGAATCAAGGATCTTTTAGTAATTTTCAGATAAAACCTTTTTCTGTCCTATCTTACCTCATTTATGTCAGATTTAATATTTATTTCCCTCTCGTCCTCCAGTAATGGACAGGATATGGTGAACTATTAATTTCACTAATTCTGTTTTTCCTTTTCTGAAACCTTGGTTTTCTATTTTATTGCAGCTGGGGAAGCAAGAGTAGGGAAATGAAGGAAACGATCTTTCCCCTATGATATCAAGAAAACAACATAATTCAAGTCAAAAGACACATGAATGCTAAAAGAAAATATAATTAACATATCACAAAGAATTCCTACTGAGATAAGAAAATAGAAAATCCATACAGAAAAATTAAGAAATAAAACTGTCACTATTGGTAGATAACATGATGGTATACACATAAAACCCTAAAGATTCCACCACAAATCTGTTAGAATGAATAAATTCAGAAAAGTTTTAGGATACAAAAATCAATAAAAGAGACATTAAGAAAACAATCCCATTTACAATTGCATCAAAAGGAATAAAATACTTAGGAATAAACTTAAAGGAGGTGAAAGAGCTATATAATGAAAATTATAAGGTATTGAGACACAAATAAATGGAAAGAGATCTGTGCTCATGGACTAAAAGAATATTGTTAAAATATCCATACTACCAACGCAATCTATAGTTTCAGTGCAATCCCGGTAGAAATTCCAAAGGCAGTTTTCACAGAAATACAACAATCCTAAGATTTGTATAGAACCACAAAAGATGCCAAAAGCCAAAGCAACCTTGAAAGAACAAAGCTAGAGGCACCATGTTTCCTAATTTCAAACTATAATACACAGCTAGTGTAATCAAAACAGTATGGTATTGGCATAAAAATACAGACCCATAAATCAATGGAACAGAATAGAGGGCCCAGAAATAAACACATGTATATCTGGTGAATTAATTTACAACAAAGGAGGCAACAATCTTCACTAGCAGAAAAGATAGTCTCTTCAATAAATGGTGCAGGGGAAACTGGATGGCCATAAGCAAAAGAATGAAACTGAATCCCTATCTTACACCATACACAAAAAATGAACTCAAAACGAATTAAGACTTGAACCTAAGGCCTAAAACCATAAAACTCCTAGAAAAAAATCAGGTGATAAGCTCCTTAACAATGGTTTTGGTGATGAGTTTTTAGAGTTACACCAAAATCAAAGGCAGCAAAAGCAAAAATGAACCAGTGGGACTACATCAAACTAAAAAGCTTCTGCACAACAAAGGAAATCAACAAGATGAAAAGACAAACTATGGAATGGGAGAAAATATTTGCAAGTCATGTATCTGATAAGGGGTTAATATTCAAAATATATAAAGAACTCACACAACTTAATAGCAGTAATCATCATCTTACAAAAAATGGGCAAAGGGTCTGAATAGACTTTTTCCCAATGAGAACATACAGATGACCAAGTGTTACTTGAAGATGTGACCAACATTGCTAATCACTAGGGAAATGTAAATCAAAACCACAATGAGATATCACCTCACACCTGTTAGATTGTCTATTATCAAAAGGAGATGAAATAGCAAGTGTTGATGAGGATGTGGATAAAAGTGAATCCTTGTGCACTGTTGGTGGGATTGTACACTATTAAAATCAGTATGGATTCCTTCAAACAAGGTAAAATAGAACTACCATATGATTCAGCAGTTTTATTTCTAGGTATTTACCCAAAGAAAATGAAAACACTAACATGTTCACTGCAGCATTATCTATAATAGCCAAGACATGGAATCAACCTAAGTGTCCACTGATAGATGAATGGATAAAGAAAATATGATACACATACACAGAGAGAGCATAAAAAAGAAGGAAATCTTGTAATTTGTAACAACATAGATGGATCTTGAGGGCATTATGCTAAATGAAAGTAGTCAGACAGAGAACGACAAATACTGTATGGTCTTGCTTATATGTGGATCTCAAAAACAAACAAACAAAAAAACAAAGAACAAAAAAAAAACCCACTGAGCTCATATATTCAGAGATTAAATTGGTGGTTGCCAGAGTTGGGGGACGGAGTGGATAAAATGGATGAAGTGGTTGAATGGTACAACCATCCAGTTATAAAATAAGTAAGTCATAGTGAATATAGTTCCCAATACTGTATTGCATATTTGAATAGAGTAGATCTTAAAAGTTCTCATCATAAGACAAAGAATTGGTAACTATGTGGTGGTAGATGTTAATTAGACTTATTATGGTGATTATTTTGTAATATATACAAATATCAAAACATCATGTTGTACACTGAAACTAATGGAATGTTATATGTCAATTATATCCCAATTTTTTTTAAAGGTAAGCACCTAAAGCCTGTAACTTGTTACATGAACCACAGATGTAATTTAAAAGCTATCTGCAGATTAGGAAGACAACATCATAGAACTTTTATAGACAGGTGGTTTTACCCCCACTGTTTTTCTCTCCCTTTGTGTGGAAAAGAAGATACACACACACCAAAATGAAAACCAACAAGGAATTGTAAATAGGACCTTTTTCCTGAGAAGTGGTAACACCAAGCATTATTCTACTAGAAATGCATCAAAGCCTGAATAGATGCTACATCTAAAGGCTCTTTATGCCAAGCTATTCTAAAGCACAGCACCATCACTACAGTCCTCTGAATCAGAAATTTAAACTCAGAAGGTGGGGTGCCTGGGTTAAACGTCTACTCTCTGCTCAGGTCATGATCCCAGGGTCCTGAGATCAAGGTCTGCAGCAGGCTCCAAGTTCAGTGGGGAGTCTGTTTCTCCCTCTGCCCTCTTGTGTGCACATTCTCTCTCTTAAATAAATAAAATCTTACAACAACAACAAAAAAACTCAGAAGGGAAAAAAATTAAGAATCAGATTAAATTATACTTGATAATGATGAGAGGGCAAATAGAGGTACTCAATTGAGTTGTACATATGTATATTTCTTTCACTCTTACTACATTTGATATTGTTCTATGAATATAGAACTATCTAATGTTTAAACTACTATCCTAAAGAGATATATTTTGGTCAGAGAAAGTATAAAATGAATGGAATTATAAGTTAAAGCTCAGTTATCTACCCCTATAAAGAGCCAGGGTTTTCAGTTATACCAGACTCTAAGCACCACTCTGAATTACTCAAACTACAAAACAGTACTTCGGAGTTAATTAACACAGCATCTAGATTTGCCTTGCAAACCCCAATTAAATGATGGGATGGATTGTATTTTGTTCTATATGTAATTTGTGGATGATTTCATCATTCTCTAAGGCAGTAAGAAATTTTGAAATCACCTAGTCCATTCATTCATAGCTAGACAGAACATATTAATGTTTTATGTATATATACACACATATATATGACATTTTAAAAATCTTGCTTGCCAAGAAGATACTGACCCTCCCAGAGCAAAGCAATTCTTAGAGATAGCAAAGAGCTCACTGGGGGGAGCATGCCTTTCATAAGCAAACTAAACAATTTTGAGTCTATACCCCAAACCTCTCCCTTTATCTAACTCTCACACACCAAACCCATATTTCCCATGGTCCAAATCATCCCAGAACCAGATACCAGGCAACCAGAGACCAATCTTATAGCCCAAAGCCTGCCAGAACTATTCTTACTAACCAATCCTATGCTGTTTGCTCTTCTCTGCTTTGCCTTGCCTTTGGAAACCCCATTAAAGGGCTTAGGCTTTCCCCATATTCTTGCTTTTGCCTCCTGACCAAAACCTGATACTTTTCTTGTGGATCTACACAACATAGCATTCTCCCTTCTCTTGGGAAATGTAATTAATTCCTATTTAAAAAAAAAAGGAAAAAAAGAAAAATTAAGGCTTTAATAGGATACTATTTTTCATGCATCACAAAGGCAAAAATTTCAAAAATTTGACAATAGACTATTGAATAATCTATGGGAAAAGGCACTATAAACTGCTGGAGGTCATGTATCAATATGTAAAAAAATGGTACATATTTATGTACCCTTTTGTCCAACAATCTCACTTCTAAGAATGTATCATAAATACATTTTTATTTGTAGATGTGTATTGCTAAATAAATGCAAAACCCCAAATGGGCACAATTATTCATTAGGTCATTGTGTATAACAGCAAAATGTTGTAAACAATCCAAACTCCCATTCACAGGAGACATCCTTACAATAGAATAGTGTACATTTATTAAGAAAAAAAGGATAAGGTTTCTAAAAACCGTTATATAGTTATTCTCAGAATATGTTTAGCATTAGAAGCACAGGGAGAAGAATGAGAATAAGACATTCCTAAGCATTTCTTTTTATATTATTTATTTTGAGAGTTGAATCATATTAAAGTTATATATATTAAAAAAAATAAAATAAATCTAAAATGGTTAAAGATTCAGATTGTGAAATCAAATACAAAAGAGGACTCATATATGGAACAACAAAAGACCCAGAATAGCCAAAGAAATCTTGAGAAAGAACAAAGCTGAAAGCACATTCCCAAACATCAAACTATCCTACAAAGCTATGGTATTTAAAATAGTATGGTGCTGACTGAAAAACAAACCCAGATCAATGGAATAGAATAGTGAGCCCAGAAATAAATCCATGCTTATATGGTCAATTAATTTATGACAAAGAAGGCAAGATATACAGTGGGGAGAAGATAGTCTCTTCAATAAATAGTGGTGGGAAAACTGGATAGCTATATGAAAAAGAATGAAACTGGATCACTTTCAGGGTACCTGGGTGGCTCAGTTGGTTAAATGTCTGCCTTCGGCTCAGGTCATGATCCCACGTTGGGATCCCTGCTCAGTGGGAAGTCTGCTTCTCCTTCTCTCTATGCTGCTCCCCCTCCTTGTTCTCTCTCACTTCCCTCTCTCTCTCAAATAAATAAAATCTAAAAAAAAAAAAAAAGAAACTGGATCACTTTCTTACACCATACACAAAAATAAACTCAAGATGGATCAAAGGCCTAAATGTGAGACATAAACCGTAAAATTCCTAGAATTAAAATATGGGCAGAAAACTCTTGGCCACTGGTCTTGGCAATATCTTTTGGATCTGTCTCCTCAAGCAAGGGAAACAAAAGTAGAAATAAACAACTAGGACTACATTTAACTACAAGTTTTTGTACAGCCAAAGAAACAAATACCAGAATGAAAAGGCAACTTACTGAACGGGAGAAGTTATTTGCAAATGATATATTTAATAAAGAATATCCAAAATATATATTTAAAAAACTCCTACAACTCAACAGAAAAAAAAACAAAAAACAAATAATCCACCTTAAAATGGACAGATCTTTTTCCAAGAAGACATACAGATAGCCAACACATGAAAAGCTCAACGTCACTCATCATCAGAGAAATGCAAATCAAAATAACAATGAGATATAACCTCACACCTGTCAGAATGGCTACTATCAAACACAACAAGTATTGGTGAAGATATGGAGAAAAAGGTATCCTAATGCATTGTTGGTGGGAATATAAATTGGTGTAGCCACTATGAAAAACAGTTTGAAGTTTACTCAAAAAATTAAAAATAGAAATACTATATCATCCAGCAATTTCACTCTGGGTATGTATCCAAAGGAAAAAAAAAAAAAGCATCCGTTCAAAAAAATATATGCATCCTTATGGTTATTGCAGCATTATTTACAATAGCCAAGACATGGAAGCAAGTGTCCATCGATAGATGAATGGATAAAAAAGAGATGTATTTATTTAATGGGATAGTACTCAGCCATAAAAAAGAATGAGATCTTACCATTTGCAACATGAATGGACTTAGAGGGTATAATGCTAAGTGAAAGAAATCAGACAGAGAAAGACAAATAGCATTGATTTCACTTATATGTGGAATCTAAAAAACCAAAACAAATGAACAAACAAAACAAAACAGAAACAGACTCCTAAATACAGAGAACATTCGGGGCGTTGCCAGAGGAGCAGAGGGTTGGGAACATGGGCAAAATGGGTGATACGGATTAAGCTGTACAAAGTTCCAGTTGTAAAAGAAATAAGTCACAGGATGTAAAGTATGCACTGGAAATAGACTCAAAATTATCGTAATAATTTTGTGCGATGACAGATGGTAACAGAATTACCATGGTGATTTCATAATGTATATAAATGTTGAATTACTGTGTTCAAACATGAAATTAATATTGTATGCCAACTGTATTTCAATAAAAAATTTAAAAATTTAAGAAAACAATGAAAAAAATAATGTTTCCTGTGTACAAGGTAATCTACTCTTCATAGGTATGTATGTGTGTGTACATATGTATGACTGTGTATATATGTATGTTTGTATTTGTATGTATTTCTTCTTAGTATATATAAAAAATACATTTTTTCAAAGGAAAAAAGAACAGAGAGGAACCTAACAGCTTCTTAAATTGGTACAATGATGCAGTATATTATGCAGCTTTGAACACAGTTCTTACACTACATTATTATAGAGATATAGCTCAAACCAAAATGAACTCTAGAGAAGACTTAAATGTCACTTAGAAGGTTATTTGAATTCTAAAATGCTTTATCTGATTATGAACACTAGGAGTTTTAATGTGTTAAATGCATACAAAATAATATGGTTAAATTATTCCTAAAATATGTTCAATTTCAGAATCGGATTCTTCTGAATAACTTTTGACTTAGAGATATTGTTACTTTCATTTCACACATGATATCCTTGTGTTGGTGGTTGCTCACCACTGCTAAAATGAATGACAAGTCATTTTATTTTTGGTAAGGTTATTCTTTTAATTGTTCAGATACATGTTCATGTGGTACATCAAGAACTAAAACATTTGCTGGGTTAAATAGGTCTCTTGGATGTCTAGTCAAAATGAATTTTAACCAGCTGTATTTCTCTTTCATATTCCTAGAGGTGTGGAGAAAATTTTGCTGCCAATACATATAAAGGAAATCTTTCCCCTTTCATGTTTGAAAAGTTCTCTTACACTAGTGAAGTTCCTTCTGTTGAAAAGTCAGACTTTTTATATGCTATGCACATAACTTAAGTTACAGTAATATACAGCTATGACCAAATTTGTACATAATTGAGTAACAGCTATGCTATTATTTTTGTCTGTCAAGCAGAATTTGTTAAAGCAAGTCAGCAAATAAAGACCAATTGAAGTAATTTTTCTTAATAGATATTAATATGTGAAAAATAAGTCATTTTAAATTTATGAAATATGGTGAATCAGTTTCTGACTTCTGTATGTGTGTGTATGTATGTATGTTTTAATTCCCTGGAACACTTCATATGTTTCTAAAATATAAGAAGTATTTATTCATTGTTATTCATTCATTGAAAGTTTGAACAATCCCTCCCATCTTCATAGTAATTATAATTGTATATATTATTTTATTAAAATTTTTTATTTATTCACGAGAGAGAGTGAGCAAGAGCATGAGCAAGGGGGAGGATTGGAGGCAGAGGGAGAAGTGGATTTCCCACTGAGGAAGGATCTGCAAGTGGGGCTACATCCCAGGACCCTAGGATCATGACCTGAGCCAAAGACAGATGCTTAGCCAACTGAGCCACCCAGGTACCCCATTATTGTATATTACTCTTATAAGTTTTCAGTATCTTCCAGTTCTATTAGGCCATTTAGATATTTCATCAATTCTTAATTCAATTATGATTACTTTTAACATTTTTATTAAAAGTATTGGTTTTATCAGTATTTCAATATTATTATCTCAGCATGTATCTACTATTCTAACAGTGATTTCAAATGAAATTCACGCAAAAGGGTTTTTCAGAAGGGATAAAACTTAAGTTTACATTGACAAATTTTTATTTCTAAGTATTTCTAAGTATACCAAATATATAGGTATATATATATATATATACACAAAGTGTTTATATAAGTATACATGTGTGTATATATGCAAACATTAATATTTATGAACAAACTTAAAAACTTTAACCATAATAAAGTTATAGTAAAATATATTAAAATATTAAATCTTTTTAAACAAAAATGGAAATATTTCTTAGGCTGAAGTGATACAAAAGTATTTCATTCAATCATAGCTCAAACTCAGCTCATGAAAATATAAGGAAGACATTATTATATACTTGTTTAAAGTGGCAGCCTGTTATACCTTGTACTATAGTGATCTTATTTATAAACTAAACCCAACCCATGCCTCAGGTAAGCTTCAAGGCATATTTTACAAACATAATAGACAAGACATAAATAGAATAGCTATGCTGATATCTGAAATTGGTGGAGAAGTGAATCCAGTCTATGTACTAACTAGTTCATAGTCAAGTTTTATACAAGTTTGTTAAATGAATAAATAATTGGTGCTCTAGAGCAGGAATATGCAAAATACAATAATTGGACAAAATATGGTCTACCACCTGAGTTTTATTGGAACTCAAAAGTTCATTTGTTTATTTACTATGTCTGTTTTTATGCTAACACAACAGAATTGAATAGTTAGGATAGAAACTCTGTGGTCTTTTACCGACAAAGTTGGCTGACCCCAGCTATATCTGGGCAGCTGGATACAAATGCATGAAAAGCCTCAGGCAAGACCAACAGAACTGTGCCACCAACTTACAAAATTAGAGATAATAAATCACAATATTTTTAAAACATTAAGTGTTGGAGTGGATTGTTATACAATAGTAGATAACTGAAATGTTTAATGAAAAAAAAAAAAGAATAGAGGGTCCCATATATTTCTATTGTGTAAGTACTGGAGATAGATAGCTGTAGATGTATATAATAATGAGTTTTATTTGCAAGAAAAATTTACCTAAAGATATACAAGGTATCTTTTTTTTTTAAGATTTTATTTATTTATTTGACAGAGACACAGGGAGAGAGGGAACACAAGCAGGGGGAGTGTGAGAGGGAGAAGCAGGCTTCCTGCTAAGTGGGGAGCACGATGCAGGGAGCACGATGAGGGGCTCGATCCCAGAACCCTGGGATCATGACCTGAGGCGAAGGCAGATGCTTAATGACTGAGCCACCCAGGCACCCCGATATACAAGGTATCTTAACAGTGATTGGGTGAGTTACTTTTTCTTGAATACTCTTTGTACTTATTACTGTACTCTTTACATGTAGAAAACATCATTGAAAAATTTTCCTGCATTTTTAGTACATTTTTGCTATTATCTTTTAAATTTCTGCTGATTAAATGATATGGATATTTAGAATTTATTTCATAATAATCAAGGGATAACACTGGTCATGAGTTGATATTGTTGAAGTAGGTGGTAGTGCATTGGGGTTTGTAATCCTATGTTCTGGATTTTGCATGTGTTTAAAGGTTCCATATGAAAATGTAAAATATCTGTATTGCTTTTATTATTTTTAATTACAATGCTCAGTTATTTGATTTTGTTTCATATACTCTTAAGATTTAATATCTGTTAAAACATTAATATAATTTATTCAGATAAAATCTTATGAAGTTTGAATGCAGTAATGACATTTCAGGTAAATTAATGACACCCAAGAACAACATTTTTTTTTTTTAAAGATTTTATTTATTTATTTGAGAGAGACACAGTGAGAGAGGGAACACAAGCAGAGGAAGTGAGAGAGGGAGAAGCAGGCTTCCGGCGGAGCAGGGAGCCCGATGCGGGGCTCGATCCCAGGACCCTGTGATCATGACCTGAGCCGAAGGCAGACGCTTAACGACTGAGTCACCCAGGCGCCCCCCAAGAACAACATTTTAAAGAGGTCATTTTCCAAGTCAATGATTCCTTTTTTTTTTCATTAAATTTAATTAGCCAACATATACTACATCATTAGTTTCAGATTAGTGTTCAATAATTTATCAGTTGCGTATAACACCAGTGCTCATCACATCACGTGCCCTACTTCCAAGTCAATGATTCGTAAGGGAACCCTGAGGAAGGAAAGGGATTGTATAGTGCTATCTAGAAAATGATTTAGCTAATCTCAAGAAGGAAAGTTGACAAAATGTCCTAAATACCTCTAACCATCCATTCAAAACTATTACTTCTCCTATCAGAATCGTATTTCAAAGAGTATTGATACTTATGCTTTTGTAGGAGCATCTTGTATATGCAAATAACCTAGAATTAGGACTTTGCCTATATTTTCTGGTATAGTTTTAACAGAATATTCTGCTTGTCTTTATCCTTTATAAATGTAACCAAGAAATTAAATTTTTGTTTAATATTAACTCCACTGAAGCATATGCCTACATGTTTTCTTACTTTGTAGAATGAGCAGAATTACACAATTATACATAGTTTTTGTACATTTGAGCAAAGTATTGAACGTGTAAGAAAGTAAACCATGAGGACTCCTGGCAGAAGATGGCTGTATGCTTAGGAACAGCCAGTGTAAAGGCCATGTGGCAGGAGGCCAGTATCAAATCAGGCAAAATTGACAATAGAAGAAATGTTCGGATATATTATCCTGAAGAATATGTTATTTTTCAGACTTAAAGGGAACAATTCAAAACTTCTGGTTTTTGTTAGTGGTAAAGTTTTTCAAATGTCTCTGTAGTCAAACTGATTCTCGAGGCTGTGTTCTTGATTATAATTCCCAGCAGTATTGATGTGAGACATTATCACAGCTAGTCTATTCATCTCCTTTCCCTTAGATGTCTGACTTTTTCAAGTTTGCTGGAATTTACTGTACATATTCAAACTGCAAGCAGCTAACATGACTCCTGGCCACTATGTGTGTGGAGGGAAAATTAGTGCAAAGAGATTCCTAAGTTTGGGTAAAAGGTACTCCTTTTACTCTCTGGACAGTGAGAGCCGCCACCCTCCCAATATTTGCCACCAATGCACAAAGCATTAACTTGATTTTGAAGGCTATTTATTATTAACATCTATATCTATTATTTTTTTATTTAATTTAATTTATTTATTTGACAGAGAGAGACATAGTGAGAGCAGGAACACAAGCAGGGGGGGTGGGAGAGGGAGAAGCAGGCTTCCCGCGGAGCAGGGAGCCCGATGCGGGGCTCGATCCCAGGACTCTGGGATCATGACCTGAGCCGAAGGCAGACGCTTAACGACTGAGCCACCCAGGCGCCCAACATCTATATCTATTATGCCCTTTATTTTTATTTGATATCTCTATATGCTTTATGCCAGGTATACACTTGACAAAGCAACAAGTAGCCCCTACTGATTAAACCAATAGTAGTTCAATATAATCTTTCCCCTTTTAACTCTTTAACCTTGGCCTAAAATTACATTAACTTTTGCCAATGTATCTGCAACAGCAGCAAAATTTAGAAAATGACAACTATACAGTCTATTCTGTCCTGTTTTTCAGGTCATTGTTTATAGTATGGATTTTCATTTTGAGAATACTTTTTAAGAAGAGTATCCATTTAGAAATGCCTAGTACATTGCCATATTAAGGGTTTAAAATGATTATTTGCATGACTGAAAACTTATAAATAGCTTAAAATTTGCTTTTTAAGTAAGTATATAAAATATGTTTTTTTAATAAGTCACTTACCAAGCTGTTATATTTTTATTCTTAAGGCATTTCTTAATTTGTACACTAAAAAATGCTTGGCCTGACAAAAATTATAATATATACCCCTTTTAGATCATAAAATCATTTTTGTATATTTTGTATGTTCTATTCACTTGCTACTATCCAATTCTCAATTTTGAACAATTTCTATATGTGGGGTTCTAGGATAGGTGCTATAGTGTATACAAGTAAATGTAAGGCAGAGAAATCTAGAACAGGTATAGGCCCTAAAAGGTAATTCATATAGATGAAAAACCACAATGTGATCTAAAATATAAAAGGTAATTGGAACCTGATACAAATACATGTCTGATAGGAAGAGTTCTAAGATGACTCCCCAAATCTCTGCATCCTGGTGCACAGGTACTGCATAATCCCTGGGACTAGGAAGATGGTGGAATTCACCTCTATGATTAGTTTTTGTCAAATGGCACAGCTGGTTTTAAGGAAGGGAGATTATATTGAGTGAACCTGACCTAATCAGGCTAGCCTTTGGAGAGCCGAGAGTTTAGTCAGACTGGTTGCAGATAAGTCAGAGTAATGCTCTCCAGGTAGCCTAGAAGAAAGTAAACATCCATGTTGTGAACTACCTATAGGGACCTTGTGACAAGGAATGTGGGCTGCCTCTTGGAGTTGAGAAGGACTCCTAGGCTGACAACCAGCAAGGAAAAGGGGACCTCAGTCCTACAGCCACAAGAACTGAATTCTGCCATAACCATGGGAGCTTGATAAAGGATCCTGAACTTCAGGTAAAAACTGCAACCCAGCTGATACAAAAATACCTTGATTTTAGCATGTGAGGCCCTGATCAGAGAATCCAGCCGTCTAAGCCCTGAGTTTTGACCTACAGAACTGAGATGGGGGCCCCTGGGTGGCTCAGTTGCTTAAGCATCAGGACTTGGTTTCAGCTCAGGTCATGATCTCACGGTTGTGGGATCAAGCGCCATGTCCAGCTCTGAGCTCAGCATGGAGTCTGCTTCAGATTCTCTCTCCCTCTAATAAATAATATCTTAAAAAGAACTGAGATAATAAAGTAATGACTTTTAAAAATATTTTACTATGATTTATTTTGCATAGAAGTAATAGATACAATAGAAAACTAATATCCCTATTGAACAATAGAAAAGTATATGGAAGGAAGTTTGAAAGTCTTCCTTTATCAACATCTTAACACCTACTTCCCTCCATGAAAAGTAAAGCAGATTGAAGTCCATCTGTTCTGTGAATTTATGTATACATCTATGTAATCATATATACATTAAAAAAACAAACAAATGGATCAACCTAAAAGCTATTTCACTTTTCACCTAAGTGTCATAGAGATCTCTCCATGTCTGTATATGGAGATCTACCTCATTCATTTTAATGGCAGCATAGTATTTCATAGGAAGAGAATATTCTATAGTTTATTTAACCACACCTCCTCTCTACTCCCCACCCTACCCCCCAGTTGATGGACTTCTACTTTATATAGATTTTTCTTATTATAAACATTTAAGCAATTAATATCATTAAAGATATTTAGGGCATACATAATATTTCTTTTGGATAGAATTGAAATAAAATTGCTGCATCAAAGTATATGCCCATTTAAAATTTTAACAGATAACTGCTAAATTGCCTTACAAAGTAATTCACTTGTTTACATTTCCAGCAGTAGCCAGTGTTGTCTCCTCACATACCTTCACCAATATTTGAAGTTAGCAATCTTGTAATTTTTGCTAATATCAGTGAAAAATGATATTTTATTCCACTTTGAATTTCTCTCATAGGGGGAAGTTTATATTTTTTGAAATGCCTGTTAGTTTTTTAGATTTTTTAGATTTTTAGCTTTTGGTGTCATATGACATATTCTAGTGTACAAGTTTCATGAGATCAAATTCATTACTCTTTATACATGGCTTCCAATTTTTGTTTCTCCTGTTCTCAAATGCCACTTACTATAGAAGCAATAAGAGAATAAAGTGAAAGATTATCATGTTTTTAAAAGATTATTTATTTATTTATTTATGAGAGAGAGAGAGCACACAAGCAGGGGGAAGGGCACAGGAAGAGGGAGAAGCAGACTCCCCACTGAGCCGCGAGCCTGATGTGGGGCTCTATCCCAGAACCCTGGGATCATGACCTGAGCCGAAGGCAGAGTCTTAACTGACTGAGCCACCCAGGTGCCCCTAAAGTGAAAGATTATTAAGCATAATGAATTGCTCCACCTTACTGAAAGCCAGTGGCTTTCCAAAAGGGAACAATGTGGGGTTTTTTTTCCAAATTATTTTTTAATATGGTATTAAAAAATTTACCATCTCAACTACTTTTAAGTGTATGCTTCAATAATATTAAGTATACATGATAAATTCAATAATGTTAAGTTGTGCAACTGATCTTCAGAACTTGTTTTATAAAACTGAAACTATACCCGTTAAATAATAGCTCCCCACTTTCTTCCTCCCTTCAGCGCCTGGCAACCACGATTCTACTTACTATTTCTATGAATTTCACTACTCTAAAGATACCTCATATAAGTGGAATCATACAGTATTTGTCTTTTTGTGACTTATTTCACTTAGCATAATTTTCTCAAGATTCATCCATGCTATAGCATGTGTCTTAATTTTCCTTTTTAAGGCTGAATATATTCCACGGTGTGTATATACCACATTTTGTTTATCCATTTATTCCTTTATGAACACAAATTGCTTCCACCTCTCAACTATTGTGAATAGTGCTGCTATGAATGTGGCCATTTAAATGATGTTTTAAGTTAGATTTCGTGGTATTTTGTTATACAGTACTAGAAAACTAATAAACATGGTTTTACTTTAATGGCTTCAACATCAACATAATAATTATAATTTTATTAATCAAGATAGAAAACAGTGTGTGAAGTGCCAAATGCATATGGTAAAATCTGAGTTGATATTTTAAGATTCAAGCTCTAATAGCCAAGATAATATACAATATTTTTAAAGAATACTTGTAAATATATTACACAAATCAATTTTACTATCAAAAAAGCATCCATGCTCTAAAATAACTTCAATGACTATAGGTTCCAACTATATTTTTTGAATAGTACTGAAATCAAAACATAACTCTATACCTACACAGCAACACACTACTCATCAGAATAAGAAAGGTAAATAGGATATGAAATTAACTGACCTACATGATTCATAGACTCTACATCATTATGTCTTTTGCTTCAAATAGCATTCTAATTTTCATTTGAGTGATAGTTTCTGTATTTTATTTGAATTAAAGCTAGAGAACCTAAATAAAATCTTAGTGTGCCTCATTGATGCTTCAGTTAGGATTCCACCTAGAGATTTATGAAACAGGTATGACATGTAGAGCCCAATGTCTTGTTTTTAGTTTTAAATAAAATACTAAAAATATTCTAACTCAATGAACATTGGGGTTATAATTTTATCAGATGATAACAAATAGGATTTGCAGTTCTTTGACCATTTTAAAGCATACGAAAATAATCCTTAAAATTTAGAATACGTAAGCACCTGTCCTTAAATTCATAGCTCTTTGCCCTAACATGGCACTCAGCCTCAGGCACCTTGAGGGTTCTATATTCTGGCTTCCATTTAAATTTTCCTTCATGATCTACCTCTTTTCCTGTTTCTACTTAATCTTCTTGCCTGTAAGGGAAAAAAATTAAAGTTGGAAGCAAAGCAATTTAAACACTCCAAAAATGGCCAAGTCTTTCTATCCAGTTTAGATTTCTGTACATGTCCCATGTATTGTGCATCACCCAGTGAACTATTTAGTTTTACTATTAATTTCTTAATGCTTTGCTTATATCTTTGCTTTAATGTAACACACTAAGATGTAATGTACTTTCATCTGTTTATTTTAGGGCTAATTTTGTCCATTTATTGATGTTATTTCTGATTCTGAACTGATAGCCATAGCTTCTACTTCCTCTGGGATACCATAACAATCCACACTTAAAAAAAATCCAAACCTTTGTTCTATAAAAATGGCACGAATATTGAGTAAATAAAGATTCCATGCAAATAAAACCTAAGTATAGAAAAAGATGGGCTAATGTAAAGAAGAATTAAGAGAAAAAAAAATGTGTCTTCAAATTTTCCCTTTACATAGACTTCCTTTTGTGGCTTTCATCTTTTCAAGAGCTCACAGGACTTTAAGTGTGTGTTGTGAAAGAAACCACCAATATACACAGCAAACAAAGTTATAAGCTATATACACTTTTATCTTGAAAATGGACTAAAATAGTTAAGCTGTATGCAAAATATTTTTGTTGTTGGTTTAAGAAAACAAAATATTATGTATGATGTAAGCTACTAAGATTAATCAGAGGTGTTTGCTTCAGGTAGTTACAACTCCTGAAATGTCTTTTAGCATCAATATCAATTAAACAGATTTTATAGGAATCTGGTTGCTGGGGAGAATTTATGGAAACTTTTGCTATCCTGTTGTTTTGGTAAGAATTATATCATGTTTCTTCTCTCTGGTGAAAATAAACTGGGACTATTTTGCCTAACATGGTACATTTTCAGAGGTTGAAAAGCATAAGTGCCATAATGCTTATTCTGTCACATTGAAATCACAAATGCCACTAAATTATTCTAATTTTCATATGTAACTTTTGCCCTAATCATAGGTTCTTTAAATACATCATATGGCTTTCTAAAACTATGTTATTTATAAAACAGTACCTGGTGACTCTGCTATATATGATGTCTGCATGTATTCATTAATTTAATATACATTTATTGAGTACCTTCTATAGCACAAAGATTGTTGAAAGCTGGGGATATCATTGTGAACAAGGTAGGAAAATTTCCTGCCATCGAGAAGCACACACACCAGCTGAGAGTCAGCCAATAAGCAAACAAACAGATAAGTAAGTATAATGCTAGGTAGTAATATACAAAAACAAATAGAGAAAGGCACTAAAATCAGGGTGAGGAGGCAAGGGAAAGATTATCTAAACAGTCAGAATAGGTCAATATGAGTGGGTGAATTTGAACAGAGACCTAAATGAGTTAAAAGGTGTAGTCCATCATTGGGAGAATGTTCTAAAGCCATGAAACAGTAAGTGGTCTCTTCAGTGGCCAGCGTGCTAACCAGAATGAAAAAAGCAGAGTACTATAAACAAGGTAAGAGATATAGGTAAGGGTATCAATGTCTGGATACATGAATTATGGAACGGTGTTTGGTTTCTTTTCTGGGGATATTTTAGATGGTTTTGGGCTGGAAAGAGGACACAATCTCATTAGCATTTGTAAAAGGTCACTCTACCTCCAATGTGGCATACTATCTATAGGAGAGGAGAAGTGGAAGCAGGGACCTCTTTTAGGAGGCTTTGCCATATTTTGGTCAAAATGTTGGTGGCTTGGGCTGCAGTGATAGCAATGCAGATGTCTCATATAGGATATATGTTAGCAGAGACAATGGGCCTTGCTGGTGTATTGGATATAGGCTGCAAAAAATAGAATTTATGAATAAATAGATTTTTGTGTGGACAAGGGGTTAAATTGTTTATTTAAAAGGGAGAGATCAGAAAGAACAGGTTCAGGGTTAGGCAAGAACAAGAGGTTTGTTTTAGACATGCTCATTTTGAGATGCTTATCAGATATCCAAATGAAGATGTCAACTAGGTCAAACAGGTATTTGTATATAGGAGTATAATGGTCATGAGAGAAATCACAGTTGTATATGATATTTAATGTAGATATGTTTAATGACATGGGGCTAGATGAGATCAGTTTGTGAGTAGAGAACAGAGAAGTGATTAAATGAGGATTCTATGTACACATTAGAGTTAAAAACACAAAATACACAGAGCATTACTGCTATAATTATGTAAAATGCATATTTAAAAAGTAGAATAAAGCAAAAAAATATTGACTTCAAATATTTGGACTGTGCAGATTTGGATGATTGTCCAAAGTTCACATAATGTGGCTACGTTAAGCTACTCAATGGCATCGCTGCCTCAGCATCCTGTGTGTGTGGCCAAGTGGCTTGCTAGGGCCTTGAACTGACCCTAGCCCCTCATGCAAGCATGTACCCTAGTTAACAGCCCACAGAGTCACAGATAAATGTAAGTTCGTGATGTGATCCCCCAGTGGCCTTCATAGTAAATGGTCTCCGTACCTCTTAGGGCCCCTTGTATACCCCTTAGATAAGACCCTGGAAAAGCTTACTAAAACACCATTCTTTTTGGTTTGAATTGACCAATTGACCTTAGCCTGGAAACCCCAAAGCGCTCCACCTGAGGACTCTAATAAGAACATGTGCCCCAGGTTCTGCTGTGTTTTCTGCATGTGTTCTGCCTAGACCTCCCCATGTACCCCTCAAAGCATGCCATGTACATCCCTTCAGGACTTGTGAGTAATAAACTTCTGTTTCAATTCCACTGTGGTCTTTGTTGACCTACAGCTCGGTATTCCACACCCAAAGGTCTACTTCACAAATGTTAATTTAACAAAGCCAAAACAGCTGGTGTCACTAGCGGAATTGGTTCCCTTGCCTTTGGCGATGTTTCTAGGAAGAAGTTGCTGCGGCTGAGGTGGAAGAGGTTGCTGCCTGTGTTCTCCTTTAGGATGTTGATGGACTCCTGTCTCACATTGAGGTCTTTCAACCATTTGGAGTCTATTTTTGTGTGTGGTGTAAGGAAATGGTCCAGCTTTATT
>NC_138370.1:48682596-48695504 GCF_054177405.1 Leptonychotes weddellii | reverse complement strand
TTGGACATTCTTTCCTGCTTTGTCAAAGATTAGTTGACCCTAGAGTTGAGGGTCCATTTCTGGGCTCTCTATTCTGTTCCATTGATCTATGTGTCTGTTTTTGTGCCAGTACCATACTGTCTGGATGATGACAGCTTTGTAGTAGAGCTGGAAGTCCGGAATTGTGATGCCACCAGCTTTGCTGTCTGCTGTGAGTAGAACTAGCTAAGCCTTTTGCAAGATCCTCTTGTGTTAGTTAAGGGCCAGGACCCATGAGTAGCAACCCCTGTCCAAGTATGGGCTACCAAATAGAAGTGTCAAGCAGTGCCCTTAGAGGAAAATGGAGACTCCCCTTCCCTTGACCACTCTGCTTATGGTTGGCACTGGGACTCTGAGTCCTAACCAGTGCAGTTGGAGCATCCTCACTTGGGGGGAAATGGCCCCTCCCAAAGGCAACTGTGTCTGTGGCCTGCATTCCCTCTGTCACCTCATACCTTGCTGTTGCTATCACACTTCATTCCCCCACCCTCTGCCATATTGTGGGGTGAAATAAGATGGCCCAATACAAATGGCCTGAGCACCTGGCACCTGCACCACTTAAAATGCCCAAGGAAGTTAGCAAGCTCCTCACTAAATGCAAGACACCCATAAAAGTACCCTGGGTGCTGCTCAGCACCACAATGTACCAACATGCCAAATGCTCTTGGGGTCCAGGGGTCAGCTTTAATGATCCTGCTGCCATTGCACTAGTGGAGGCTGAATCTAATCCCAGTGAGGCTGGGACAACTTGGAGAGGGAAGCAGCTGCCTACTAGTCTGGTCACTGGGCACATCCACCACAGATCTTTCCAGTAAAGTTTGTCAAAGTCAAATCCATGGGAATAATAGAATTAGGAACTGAAACTTGAAACCCAGCAATTATCAGCCACCCTAACCAACCACATGCAGACACTATACCATGTTGAGTCTCATGCAACAACAGCATGACTCAGTAGCACAAATCAAATGGTGACATATAAATGACTGATATTAGATTCCTGTTAGCTGAACAGGATGGAATCTGTTCTATACAGGGCACCTCTTTCTGCATATACACTTACAACTCAGGACAGGTACAGGCCAACCTCCAGAAGAGGTCTCATAAAGTACATAGCTCATATATAATAGCTAAAATGTTTCAACAAACTCTCATCCTCTGAGGTCCCAGATTTGTTCTCAAGGTTGGAACCATTCACTTGGGAGCAATGGCTAAGAATGGGATTTCAAACAGTAGCAAATCTATTCATCATAAGCCTCACTATTTTTGCCTTAAATGTGCTTTACAGTAGCTTCAGAGAACAATATCTATGGCCTTTTACATATGTGTTACACAACTGATTTTATTCCTGATGCCAAGGCCTCACAGGATGAATTGTTTAGCCAAACTATTCCATAATATTGCTGCTTCCACATCTATTTTGTGTGGCCAAGTGGCCTTCACTGGACTTTAGCCCCTCCCATGAGTGTCTGCCCTAGACAATTGCCCAGTCACAAATGAATGTAAATTCCTCATGTGACTCCTCAATGGCCCTTGTGCTAGTCTCCCCTACCTCCCAGGGCCTCCCCCTTGTACATTCCTCAGATAAGACCCCCACAAAACTTCATGAACCTGTTCCGTTTGGTTTGAATTAACCAATCCAGTCTTCACCAGCAATCCCAAATAGACCCTAATAGAGGTCCTGCTGTGCTCTCTGCCTGTACCCTGCCTTGACTTCCCTACATGGCCCCTCGAGGCAGCATGCCATGTACCTTCTCCAGGATTAGTGAATAACAAACTATTTTACTTCTCACTGTGGTCTCTTGTTGAACCACTTCTCACCAACTGACATCCCGGTGTTCTACTTAAATGTTAACAAAGTCAAAAAATATAATAAACTGTAAAAATAAATTTAACAAAATGTGTATTTTGGTAATCCTTCAAACTTTGCAAAAGCCCAATATTTTACTAGTTTTCTATATTTTAGGGAGAAAAAAAGGGTTGTAGAGAAAATGGATGATTGTGGTGTAGATAATTCAACCCTGAGTTTTCTTAAATTCATACCTGAAGTTATTTGTAAATAATTCATTTTAAGTAGGGTCATTAGTAGATTTAATATCAATTCATTCACTTAAAAATGACACTAGGCTGAGTTTTTCTGCTGGAAACATCTTTGAACTACTTTTCCCAGATTCTCTTTTTCTCGATCTTTCAGAGTTAGAGTTGACCAGAAGAAGCCCTTGTATGAGATTTGAAGAGCAGAAATGAAGCAGTAGTCATTACTCCTAAAGATCTTCAGGACCAAATACATTGAAGGGGAGCTGTAGAATTGCTCAGTGTTTCACTTTGTCCTCACTCTTCTCTCTATATCTAGCTTTCTTCCCAATTTTGGACTGTTAACCAATAGCAGCCCCATCTCCTTGATGCTTGAATATGGACCCACAGATCTTGTGGCTCCGCAGTCCTTAGGCTTCCATTGACCTCTCCATGAGTTTGCATTTTCCTTTCCCCAATTTTGCTACTTGATATATGGTTCTGACTTGTTTGTTTGCTTCAGAGGACTCGTTTACTTTTTCCTTCTTTGACTTTCCTTCTCTCCCTCAAAACCTTTAACTCCTCTATCTCCTCCCACAGTTATTCCTTATAGTAAATAAAGATAATCCCTAACACTCAAATGCTCTGCTTCCCTGACTGAGCCCTGACTGAGCCCAGACTGATAAACCATCATTCACTTTGTTGCTTAGGTTTTGCTACTTACTACAATTTTATCCTTTAGCTTATATTATGTTGCTTTAAGCAATTACCTCCATTTTCACACAGTGATAAAAAAGAAAATGAGAAAAATCTCCTGGTATGTAATTTTATAATTGGATAATATGTTTTTTAATTAATATTTTTCATGGTAACTTTCATGGTAATTAGTTGAAAATAAATAGTTGATTCACTTAATAATATATCAGATATGATTAATATTAAAATTCATTTTAAAAAAGTGGAACTCTTTCAATAATATAAAGATAAATAAAACATGTGACATTAAATTAGATTTGTTTGACATACCAAATATATTATTACTTGTATTGTTGGGTGTGCATGTCAGTGTGGGTTCATGTGATTGAAAATTTAGTTAGTTGCAAATTTGGTCAAATCAAGACCTTCAATGGCTACCTCTTAGGAGCTTATATAGTTAAGACAAGTTTTCTGGAAACATAAAAACACAAATTCATAATTTAAAAATATAATGGTAACTATTTTTTTCAAAAACACATATAATAAAGCACTAAATTCATGTTTTTTGTTATAAATATTTTTTGAAATAAAAATATCATTCACTATAAATTACTTACAATAAAGAATGAGCTTATACGGTACACTAAAAGTAACACAAAAGTGGGTTGGGTTTGACTATATTGTGAAAAGAACTCTCAGTGGCAATTTATTTCTGTGTAGCAAAATATTGTATTTGGTCAGAAAATTGTTGGCTCAGGTCTTCCTATCATTAGTTCTAACATAGGGGCACCTGGTTGGTGCTCAGTTGGTATAGCACATGATTCTTGATCTTGAAGTCATGAGTTTGAGACCCATGTTGTGTGTAGAGCTTACTTTTAAAAAATAGTTCTAACCTATTTTCTTTCCTTTTTTTCATGTTTCTTATATCAAAAACAAAAGTAAGAAATTCTCATTGCAAATTTACAGTATAGGAAAGTCAGTTGTCAGTTGTGAAGAGTAATGTCAGCATGATGGCAGAGTAGGAAGTGTCAGCCTTTGTTCCCTCACAAAATTACCAGTTTAACATTGACATACAGATCAAAATACCTTTAGGAGAAGCCCAGAAGCCTGTAAGAAGTTGCAAAACCCATACGAGCATAAAACTGAGAACAGTCACATTGAAATAGGTAAGAAGAACAATTTCATTTTACCCACATCAGCTCCCGCTACAGGCTGGCACAACTCAATACTGAGATAGATATCCTAAGCCTATAATTTCTTAAAGGGAAAGCAGGGTTGGGGGGTAAAAGTGAAACATCCATCCAATGTAGCTGGCCTTTTGGTGCACTTCCCCAGGGACGGTTTCTGCCTTAATGGAACACTGGTGGAATTAGCATAGTTTGGTAGGGGCATCAAGAAACAAAAGAAAAAGAGTGGGTGTTTTGCTGTTTGAGAAACTCTCAGAATCACTAGCTGAGCCAATTGGTGAAAGTCTTTCTTTGTCAAAGCCAATTCATAAAGACTGGTAGAGGTGACTTTTTTCAAAGTAAAGTAAAACTACAAGGAACATGAATCATGGAAACATGACAAAAATCAAAGGAAAAAATCAATCTGCAGTACCCAGCCCTATATAAATGGAGATCTATGGATTTCCTGACAGAAAGAAAAAAACAACCCTCAAAATAATCATCTAAAGTAGCTCAGTGAGTTATAAGAGAACACAGACAACTAAATGACATCATGAGAGCAATACATAAGCAAAAGGAGAAAGAACCTATAAAATAAGAAGATAGATTATAAAAAAGATCAACAGAAATCCTGGAGCTGAAGAACACAATAACTAAACTAAAAAATTCAATTGAAGGCCTTAGTATCAGACTTGATCAAGCAGAATAATGAAGAAATAAACTTGAAGACAGGGGATTGGAATTTTCCAGTCAGAGAAACAAATAAGCAAACAAACAAACAAAAAAACCAAAAAACCAAAACAAAACAAAAGCAAAAACAAAAAAATAACAGCAAAGAAAGCCTAAGGGACTTACAGAACTCCATCAAATGAACTAATACATGCAGTATGACAATATGTGAAAAAGAAGAGAAAGGAAAGGGGTAGAAAGAATACTTAGAGAAATAGTGGCTGAAAACTTCCCAAACCTGGGGAAGGAAAGGACCATCCAGATCCATTAAGCTCAAAGGACTCCAAATAGCATGCACCTAAAGAAGTCCACACTGAGATACATTGTAATCACATTTTTAAAAGTCAAAGACAAAGAGAGAATTTTGACAACAGCAAAAGAAAAGCAACTCCTCATGTACAAGTGAACTCCCATCATAAAGCCATCAGTTAGTTTATTAATAGAAATCTTGCTGGCCAGCAGGGAGCAGCAGGATATATTCAAAGTATTGAAAGAAAAGAACTGCCAACTGAGAAAATTATATGCAGCAAAACTTCAAGTATGAAAAAGATATAAAGACTTTCCCAAACAAAAGCTTAGGGAGTTTATCATCACTAAACCTGTTTTACGAGAAATTCTTGAGAGTTCGTCAAGTTGAAATGAACACATACTAAACAGCAACACTACAGCATATGCAAGCATAAAACTCACTGGTAAATGTAAATATATAGACAAATACAGAATACTATTATACTCTAATGGTGGTTTATAAATCACTTTTAATCCTAGTATAAAAGTTGAAAGTATTATGAATAACTAGAAGTACAAATAATGTTAATGGATACATAATATATAAAGATGTAAATTATGACATCAATAACAAAATGATGGGAGGGGAGAAATAAAAGTGTAATTTTTGTATGTGATTTGAGTTCTTACCAGCTTAAAATAGACTGTTATGAGATATTTTATAAAAGCCTTATGGTATCCACAAGAACATACCTATATGAGTTACACACACACACACACACACACACACACACAAAGAGAAAGGAATCAAAGCACATCGATTAAAAAAATCAATGAAATACAAAGAAAGAATGGGAAGAATGGAAAAAGGAACAAAGAATGACAAGACAGGCAGAAAACAGGATTTTAATAGTAATTTCTTACCTAATAATAATTCCTTTAGGCCTAAATGGATTAAACTCTCCAAAAGACAGAGTGATTTGAATGGATACAAAAACAAGATCAAACTCTGTTTAATACAAGAGACTCATTTTAGACTTAAGGACACAGTCTGAAGTGAAGAGATGGAAAAAGACATCACATGCAAATGGTAACCAAAAGAGAATAGAGGTGGCTAATATTTTTATTGGACAAAATAGACTAAGTCAAAAACGGTCACAAAAGACGAGGGTTATTGTATAATGATAAAAGGATCAGTTCATCAGGAACATATAAACAAGTATAAATATATATATACCCAACATCAAAAAATGTAAGTAATTAAAAATATCGATCTGAAAGGAGAAATAGAAACAAAGTAATAGGAGACTTCAATACTTCTCTTTCCAAAGCGACAGATTATCCATACAGAAAGTCAATAGACAGTCGAGTTGAACAGCCCTATAGACCTAATATAGAACATTCTACCCAATAGCAGCAGAATATACATTTTTCTCAAGTGTATATGGAATATTTAACTCACAACTAAAACAAGTCTTAACAAATTTAAGAAAGTTGAAATCATTCCAAGTATCATTTCTGACCACAATAAAATGAAACTAGAAATCAATAAGGGAAGAAAACTGGAAAATTATCACAAATATAAGGAAATTAACACATTTGAACAACCAATGGCTAAAAGAAGAGTCAAAAGGGAAATTAGAAAATATCTGAAAACAAATGAAAACAAAACATACCAAAACATGGAATGCTGCAAAAGCAGTAACAAGAGGCAAGATGATAGCAATAAACACTTACATTAAAGAAGAAAGATCTCAAGCCACATAATTTTATACCTCTCAGAGCTAGAAAAAGCACAAATTAAGGCCAAAAGTTGCAGAAGGAAGGAAATAACAAAGGTTAGAGCAGAAGCAATGATTAAAAAAAAGAATAAAACAAAATCAAAGAAACTAAGGGTTGTTTTTTAAAAAATGTCAACAAATTGATGAATCCTTAAAGTAGACTAAGAAAGAGAAGACTTAAATAAGATCAGGAATAAGAGAAGAGAAATTATAGCTAATGCCACATAAAGAAAAAAGATCATTAGAGATGACTATGGATAATTTTACCCCAACAAACTAGATAACCTAAAAGAAATGGATATATTACCAGAAACATATAACCTACAAAGACTAAATCACGAAGAAATGGAAAATCTGAACAAGTAACTGAAATAGAGATTGAATGAGTAATCACAAACTTGCCAACAAATAAAAGCCCAGAACCACATGGCTGCAATGATGAATTCTACCAAACTTTCAAATAATTCTACCAAAATTTTTAAATATTAAAATAACTATTTTCTGGCTCTTGAAAAAAAAAATTGAAAATGGAGACATTCCCAAACACCTTTTATAAGGTCAGCATTAACCTGATACCAAAGCCAGAGAAAGAGACTGTAAGGGAAATTATTTGTTTATTGGTTCATTGGTTCATTCATTCATGCCAAAATTTCTAATAAATGTAGATGCAAATATCCTCAACAAAATACTAGCAAACCGAATTCAACAGCACATTAGAAGGGTCATACACCATGACCAACTGGGATTTACCCCAACAATAGTTCAGCATATGCTATTAATTAATGTGATACAACACATTAACAGAATGAAGGATAAAAATCACATGACTCAATAGATGCACAAAAAGCATTTGCAAAACTCAACACCTTTTCATTATAAAAACTCTTAAGTGGATTATTTGTGTGTTTAGTTTTAGAAGTTCTTTATATATTTTGGATATTAACCCTTTATTGTATGTCATTTGCAAATAATTTCTCCCATTTGATAGGTTATCTTCTAGTGTTGTTGATTGTTTCCTTTGTTGTGTAGAAACTTTTTATTTTGATATAGTCTGGATACTTGATTTTTGCTTTTATTTCCCTTGCTTCAGGAGACAAATCTAGAATATGTTACAGCTGATGTCAGAGAAATTACTACCTGTGCCCTCTTCTAGGATCTTTATGATTTCAGGTCTCGTATTTAGGTCCTTAATCTATTTTGAGTTTATTTTTGTGTATGGTGTAAGAAAGTAGTCATTTCACTCCATTGCAGGTAGATGTCCAGTTTCCCCAACACCATTTGCTGAAGAGACTTTTTCCTATTGTATATTATTGCCTCTTTTGTCAAAGATTAATTGACCATATAATCATGGGTTTGTTTCTGGGCTATTATCCTATTCGACTGATCTGTGTGTCTATTTTGTGCCAGTGCCATACTATTTTGATTACTATAGCTTTGTAGTAGAACTTGAAATCTGGAACTTCCACAACACCAAAAATAAAAATAATCCAATTAAAAATGGGCAGAAGACATGAACAAACATTTCTCCAAAGAAGACATACAAATGGCCAACAGACACATGAAAAGATGCTCAACATCACTCATCATCAGGGAAATGCAAGTCAAAACCATAATGAGATATCACCTCACATCTGTCAGAATCACTAAAATCAAAAACACAAGAAACTGCAAGTGTTAGCAAGGATGTGAAGCAAAAGGAACCCTTGTGCACTGTTGTTGGCAATGCAAACTGGTGCAGCCACTCTGGAAAACAATACAAGGATTCCTTGAAAAATCAAAAATAGAATTACCAAATAGACAGAATACTGGAATTAATCATATTACTGGGTATCTACCCAAAGACTATGAAAGCACAAATTCAAAATGATATATGCACCCCTCTGTTTATTGTAGCATTATTTGCAATAGCAAAATTATGGAAGCAGCCCAAGTATCCATTGATAGATGAATGGATAAAGAAGTGGCATATATATATGTATATAGTGGAATATTATACAGTTATAAAAAAGAATGAAATCTTGCCATTTGCAACAAAATGGTTGGAAGTAGAGTAGAATGCTAAGTAAAATAGAGAAAGACAAATACCATGTGATTTCACTCATATGTGGAATTTAAGAAACAAATGAACAAAGGGAAAAAAGAGAGGCAAACCAAAAAACAGACTCAACTATAGAGAACAAACAGATGGTTATCAGAGGAGAGGTGAGGTTGGGCTGATGGAATAGGTGATGGGGATTAAGAGTACCCTTATGTTGATAAACATCAACGAATATGTAGAATTGTTGAATCACTATATTGTACACCTGAAACTAATATAACACTGTATGTTAACTATACTGGAATTAAAAAAAAAAAAACTCTTAACAAAATAGGTATAAGTGTGCCTCAATACAATAAAGGCCATATATGATAAGCCCACAGCAAACATCACACTCAACATTGAAAAAAATGAAAGCTTTTCTTCTAAGGTCAGGAACACAGCAAGGATGCCCACTCTTGCTACTTTTATTTGACAGAATACTGGAAGTCCTAATCAGAGCAGTTAAGCAAGAAAAAAGTTTGTGTTTTTTTTTTCTTTTTTAGAAAAATTAAAATCAGAAATAAAGAAAATTGCCTTTTTTGCAGATAGTATGATCTTCTGTGTAGAAAACGCTTAAGTTTCTACCAAAAAACAGAGCTAACAAATTCAGTGACATTGAATCAGTTTTATAAAAAATCAGTTTTAATCCTAAACACTAACAATCTGAAAAGGATATTAAGAAAACAATCTCATTTATAATAGCATCAAAAGAATAAAATGCTTAGGATTAAATTTAAACCTAGATTAAACCAAGGAGATGTAAGACTGGTGCACTGAAAACTACAAAATACTGTATTTAAATGAAAGAAGAAACAAATGGAAAGAGATCTTGTGTTCATGGGTTGGAAGAGTTAATATTTCCAAAATGTCTACAGTACCCAAAGCAATCTAAAGATTAAGTGTAATCCCTATGAAAATCCTAATAGCAGTTTAACAGAAATCTTAAAAATCAAAAAATTCATATTGAACCACAATAGACCCTAAGTAACCAAAGTAATCTTGACCAATAACAATGCTGGAGGCATCACACTTCCTCATTTCAAAATATTTTAAAAAGCTATAGGGAGATGAACCATGAGAGACTACGGACTCTGGGAAACAAAATGAGGGTTTTAGAGGGGAGAGGGGGTGGAGGGATGGGTTAGCCTGGTGATGGGTATTAAGGAGGGCATATTGCATACTAAGGAGGGCGTATTGCATGGAGCACTGGGTGTTATACACAAACAATGAATCATGGAACACTACATCAAAAACTAATGATGTACTGTATGGTGACTAACATAACATAAAAAAAAATCTATAGTAATTAAAACAGCATGGTACTTGCATAAAGTCAGACATATGGACCAATGGAATAGAATAGAACCTAGAAATAAACCCACACTAACCTGGGACGACATCAAACTAAAAAGCTTCTAAACAAAGATAACAACAGAGCAAAAAGGCAACCTATAGAATGAAGGAAAATATTTGCAAATAATATGCATGCCTTTAAGGGGTTAATACCTAAAATATGTAAGAAACTCCTACAACTTAATAGCAAAAAAACCAAATAACCCAATTAAAAATTAGCAAAGGACCTGAATAGACATTTCCAAAAAAAGGACATAAAAATGGGCAATAGGTATATGAAAAGATGCACAGAGCACCTGGGTGGCTCAGTTGGTTAGGTTGCTGGTTCTTGATTTCTGCTTAGGTCATGATCCCAGGGTCCCCACATCAGGCTTTGTGCTCAGCTGGGAGTCGGCTTAAGGATTCTTTCTCCCTCTCCTTCTGTCCCTCCCCCTGCTTGTGCTCTCTCTCTCTCTCCCTCAAATAAGTAAATCTTAAAAAACAAAGAAAGATGCTCAGAGAAATACAAATCAAAAGCAATATGAGATATCCATCCTAACAGGTGTGAGGTAAAATTATCAAAAATACAAAAGACAGCATGTGTTGGCAAGGATGTGGAGAAACTGGAAGTCTTGTACACTGTTGGTGGGAATGTAAAATGGTGTGACTTTTATGGGAAACAGTATGGAGATTCTTCAATAAATTAAAAATAGAACTACCATATGATCCAGTAATCCTACTTCTGGTATATATCCAAAAGAATTGAATTCAAGATTTTGAAGTGATATCTGCACGACTATTTTTATTATAGCATTATTCACAATAGCCAAGATATAGAAACAACATAAATGTTCACTGATCATTGAAAGGATAAAAAAATGTAATATATATTCACAGTGGAATATTATTTAGACTTAAAAAAAGGGGGGGGTTCTGCATTTTGCCACAACATGGATGAACCTGGAAGACATTATGGCAAGTGGAATAAGGCAGCCACTGAAGGACAAATACTGCATGATTCCACTTATATGAGGTATTTAGCTTGTTAAATTCATAAAAACAGAGAGTAGAATGGAGGTTGCCAGGGACTGGGGAGATGGGGCAATGGAGAGTTGCTGTTCAAAGAGTATAAAATGTTATGCAAAATGAGTAAGTTCTAGAGATCTGCTGTACAACACTTTGCCTATAGTAAACAATAATGTATTTTTTTTATATTTAAAAATCTGTTGAGTAGATCTCATTTTAAAAGTTCTTACTACAATAAAAACATAAAAGAAATGTTAGCTGCAACTCATACAAATACTTTTAGATCACATTTTCTGAAATAAGGTGTTATGATACATTGTACATATTACATTTCTTTTTAATTACGAAATTTAATTATAAATGATATAATACATATTTCCTATTACTTATATCTATTTATGTTAAAGAGTAAATGAATTATATATACCTTCTGAATAATTGCGATGTTTCCTAATACACTTGCAAGCAGCCAATCTTGAGAGCTATCAATCCCACAATTCACAGAGACCCAATGGATTGGAAAGTAAAATGACTGAATAACAATTGTCACTTAAACATTTCCAAAGGGAAAGGGAAACAAGTAAACTTCTAAAATGTGCTATTTTATTAGAAGAAAATATTAGGAATAAGAAAAGAACATTAACATAAAATGGGTAAAATAGAGCTATGTTTTATCATATGATTAAAAATGTACTAAGCAATATCCATAAGTTTTCATTCCGAGAGTAGTAAACTCCTCACTCTTATTTATTCACCACCAAACAATCAGAGCGTTTCCAAAGGAGGGGGATAGAGAAAGCAACGGTTTTCTAATATACATTTTTTACTGGACTAAATTATGTAGGGTTACTCCGCAGAGTCAGACTTCAATTTGATATGTCCAAAAGAAAATGCCATTTTTATAGCACAGAGATAATTGGAAGTTGGCATATTGTTATTATGTAACATAAACACTTCAAATTTGTTTGTAAAAGTTTAATTCATATATTTTCATATGTAACTTGATAGCATAAGCAGTATTTGAAGCATATTTTAATTTACATTCAGTAGAAATGTACTAAAAATACATATTTTAAATTATGAAAATTCATTTTGAAAAATATTTTAAAAGATGTATATTTTTCTTCCATTATCTTGAAATAGTTGGATTTTCTTTTCATCAATGTTATTTCTTTTTAAATGTACTAATGAAATATATTGCCACACTTTTTTTTTGTGAATTTAACTACTTAGCTTCTGTTGGATGAAATTTAACCCAAAGTAATCTTTAGAAAATTAATGTTAAATTATTTCTGTATTTCAGATTATCAGAGTAGACTATTTCCTTTAAAAATAATTTTATAGCATGATGTGGTTTTATTTTAAAGTTATTGAAATATGATTTAAAGGCAAAAGATAGAACACATTGAAATTCTGGTAAAAGAACAATGCAAAATAATTTTGATAATGACAAATTCATTCATCACAAACAGAATATAATACAATGGAAAACAGAGTCTACCACAACAAATCTGCAAAAAGAGAAAAGCTGTAATTATAATATAAAGATTTAAATTTTTACCAAAACTGCAAATGATATTATTCTTAGAAAGCAGATATCTTAGCTTGGGCTGCCATAGCAAAATACCATACGTCGTGTGGCTTAACCAATAGATATTTACGTTCTTAGGGTTCTGAAGCTAGAAGTTCAAGACCAGAAAAACAGCATAGTCAGATTCTAGTGACAGCTCTCTACTTGGCTTCCAGCTACGTTCTTCTTGCTCTGTCTTACACTGCATACAAAAATAAAATTAATTGCAGACCTCAATGTGAGATCTGAAACCTAGAAGAAAACATAGGTGC
>NC_138370.1:48659226-48682096 GCF_054177405.1 Leptonychotes weddellii | reverse complement strand
TTCCATTGGACATTCTTTCCTGCTTTGTCGAAGATGAGTTGACCATATTCTTCTTTTATGATGTCTTTATCTGGTTTTAGTATCAGATAGAATGTGTTGGAAAGTGTTGTCTCCTCCCCCTTTTTGAAAAAGACTGTAAAATCAGTGTTAATTTTTCTTTAAATGTTTAGTAGAATTCTCCGTCTCTAACTGGATGATTTTTAAAGAACTGTTTTATGAAATGTTTAATGTTTAATATATAATTATTTAAACTATAACCTGTAACAATCCATGTTGTCTGATCTTGAATGAATTTTAGTAGCTTGTATTTTCAAAGAATTGTCCCATTTATTTTTTTAGAAAAACTTATGAGTGTAAAGCTGTTCACAGTATTCCATTATTACCATTTTGATGGCCACAAATCTATAATAGTAGCCCCTGTTGCCTTACTGATAATGACTTGTATATTTTCTCTTTTAAATTTGTTGTCAGTCTTGCTTGAGGCTTATTAATTTTTTTTCAAAGCAAAATTTTGATTCATTTTTTTCTGTATTCTATTTTCAACTCCATTGATTTCTACTTGTATATTTTATTATTTTTTCCTTCTACTTTTATTTATTTTTATCTTTTCTCTAGCTTCTCAGAATAGAACTTTGGTAACTGATTTGATATCTTTTGTCTTTTGGAATGTAAGCTCATGGTTCTATAAATTTCTCCCCTCTACTTCTTAAGCCGCAATCCATCTATTTTGATATATTGTGTTTAATTTTCATTCAGTTTTGTCTTTTCATTACCTTTCACACTTCCATTTTTTTTACCTTTTTCATTATCAGAAAAATGTGTTGTTTGATTTCCAATGTTTAGAGATACTCCTGTTTTCTTTCTGTTATAAAATTCCAGTTTGGTTTCATTATAGTCCAAAAACACACTATATGATTTCAGTTATCTTTAATTGAGGTTTGTTTTGTGGTGTAAGATAACTCTCTCTCGGTGAATGTTCCATATGTACTTAAAAAAAAAAATGTGTCTTCTGCCTTGGTTCAGTGAAGTGCTCTACATATGTCAATTAGATGTTCTTGATAGCTTGTGCTATTCATATCTTCTATATTTTTGCTGATTTTCTGTATGATAATTCTAAAAGTTGCTGAAAGGAGGCTACAGAAATCCCCAATTAGAACAGCAGATTTGTTTTTTGTTTTTTTTTCCAGCTATTTTAGCTCTGTTTCATGTATTTTGAAGTTCTGTCATTTGGCATGTGTATTTTTAGGATGATAGATGGTCTTCATGGATTAAAGTCTACTTTATGCGTATTAATATAGTGACTTTTGCTTTTATGTAAGATATAATTAACATACAATGTATTAGTTTCAGGTATATAATAAAATAATTTAACATTTATATATATTGCAAAATGATCACCACAATAAGTCTAGTCAACATACATCACCACACATAGTTATATTTTTTTCTTATGATGAGAATCTACAAGACCTTTCTCTTAGCAACTTTCAAATAAACAATACAGTATTGTTGTCATTATGTTGTATATTACATTTCCACAACTTAATGATTTTGGAACTGGAAGTTTTTACCTTTTGACCATCATCATTCATTTTGCCCAACCCCTCTGGTTGCCTCTGGCAACCACCAATCTGTTCTCTGCATCTATGAGCTCCTTTTTGATGGGTGGTGGTGGTGGTGGTGGTTTTTAGATTCCACATACATGAGATCATGTGGTATTTGTGTTGCTCTCTCTGACTTAGCATAATGCCATCGAGGTCTATCCATATTGTTACAAATGGCAATTTCTTTTTGTGGCTGAATAATATTCCTGTGTGTGTGTGTGTGTACACATAATCACATTTTATAATCTCCATCTGTCACAAACATTTAGGTTGTTTCACATCTTGGCTATTGGGAATATGCTGCAATAAACATGGGAGTGCTAATATCTCTTTGAAACCTGATTTCAATTCTTTTAAATAAATACCGAGAAGTGAGTTGACTGGATCATATGGTGGTTCTATTTTTAATTTTTTGAAGAACCTCCATACTGTTTTCCACAATGGCTACATCAATTTATATTTGTATATTTGTACCAACAGTGCACAAGGGTTCCTTTTTCTCCATATCTTTACCAACACTTGTAATTTCTTATCTTTTTGGTAATAAGCATTCTAACATGTGTAAGGTAATAACTCATGTGGTTTTGATATGCATTTCTCTGTGATTAGTGATGTTAACCACCTTTTCATGTACTCTTGGTCATCTCTATGCCTTCTTTGGAAAAAAGTATCTATTCTGATCCTCTGCCCATTTTTTAATTGGACTGTATGTCTTTTCACTATTGGGTTTTATGAGTTCTTTATATATTTTGGATATTAGCCTCTTATAGATATATGATTTACAAATATTTTCTTCCATTTTGTAGGTTGCTTTTTTCATTTTGCTGAGGTTTTTTTTAGCTATGCAAAATCTTTTTAGTTTTATGTGGTCATACTTGTTTACTTTTACTTTTGTTGCCTTTGCATTTGGTATCAAATCTAAAAAATCACCAAGCCCAATGTCAAGGAATTTACTGTCTATATTCTCTTCTAGGAGTTTTATAGTTTCAGGTCTTAAGTTCAAGTCTTTAGTCCATTTTGAGTTAACTTTTGTGTATTGTATAAGATAGTGTCCAATTTCATTCTTTTGCATGTGGCTATTCAGCTTTCCCAGCACTACTTGTTGAAGAGATCCTTCTTTACTTACTGTATATTTCTAGCTTCTTTGTCATAAATTAATTGACCATATTTGTGTGGGTTTAGTTATGGGTTCTCTAGTCTGGTCCATTGATCTGTGTGTCTGCTTTTATGCTAATACCATACTCTTTTGATTAATTTGTCTTTGTAATATATTTTGAAATTAGGAAGCATGATAACTTCAGCTTTGTTCTTCTGAAGATTGCTTTGGCTATCCTGGTCTTTTGTGGTTCCATATAAATTTTAGGATGCTTTGTTTTATCTTTGTGAAAATTACATTGGAATTTTGATAGACACTGCATTGAATTTGTAGATTGTTTTGGGTAATATGGACATTTTAATAGTATTAATTTTTCCAATCCATAAGCATGGAATATCTTTCCACTTATTTGTGTTTTCTTCAATTTCTATCATTCAATATCTTGTAGTTTATGTACAGCTCTTTAACCTCCTTGTTTAAATTTTTTTCTAGGTATTTTATTTTTGATGTGATTATACATTGGATTGTTAATTTCTTTTTCTGATAGCTCATTATTAGTGTATCGAAATGTAATCAATTTCTGTATGTTAAATTTATATCCTGTGACTTCTCTGAATTTACTTATCAGTTCTAACAGGTTTGGGGTGGAGTCTTTAGGGTTTTCTATATATGGTATCATGTCCTCTGCAAATACAGCCAGGTTTACTTCATTTCCAATTTAAATGCCTTTTTTTCTTGCCTAATCTGGCTAAGATTTTCAATTCTATGTTGAATATAAATAGTGAGAGTGGACTCAGTTGTCTTGTTCCTGATCTTAACATCTTTTCAACCTTTTCACCATTGATTATGATGTGAGCTGTGGGTTTGTCATATATGGCCTAAGGTATGTTGAGGTATGTTCCCTCTATACCCACTTTGTTAAGCATTTTATCCTAAATGAATCTTAAATTTTGTCAAATGCTTTTCCTGACTCTATTGAGGTCATATGATCATATGACTTTTATCCATTTTGTTAATGCGGTGTATCGCATGGATTGATTTTTGCAGATGTGGAACCATCCTTCCATCTCCGAAATAAATCCCATTTGATCTTGGTGTATGATTCTTTCAACGTATTGTTGAATTTGGTTTCCTAATATTTTGTTGAGACTTTTTACATCTGTGTTCATTAGCGATATTGGCCTGTAATTGTCTTTTCTTGAAGTATCTTCGATTTTGGTATCAAAGTAATGCTGACCCCAAAAAATGAGTTTGTAAGTATTCTCTCCTTTCTATTTTTTTTGGGGGGGCGGGGAGGATAAGTTTGAGGAAGGTTGATATTAGCTCTTCTTTAAGTGTTTGGTAGAATTCACCTGTGAAACCACCTGATCCTGGGCTTTTCTGTGTCGGGAGGTTTTTGATTACTGATTTAATTTCCCTACTAGTAATTGATCTGTTCAGATGTTCTATTTCTTCATTTCAATCCTAGTAGGTTATATGTTTCTAAAAATTCATCCTTTCCTCTAGGTTATCCATTTTGTGGGTGTATAATTGTTCATAGCAGTCTCTATGACCCTCGGTACTTCTGTGGTATCTGATATAAATATAGTGAGTCTTTCTTTTTTTTTTTTTTCCCCATCTGTTTACTTTCAACTCCACCTTAGTGTTCTTCTTCTAAAGAGTGTATAGTTGGGGAATAAATTTTTATCTACTGTAAATATTTGTCTTTTACTTAGTTTATTTGAAATATTTATATTTAAGGAAATTACAGGTATGTTCAGAGTTTAAGCTTGCTATTTGTTTTGGTAGTTTCCTGTTTCTTGTTTCTCTTTATCTTTTCTTTAATTATGTACTAGGATTTAACCTTGTATAATTATAGTGCTTTTGTGTGTTGTATTATATATATATTTAGTGAATGCTTTGTGTGTTACACCATACATATGTGACTTGTCATAATATAATGGTATCATTTTACCACTTTATTAAAATGTGGAAACTTTACTTCCATTTAGATTTCATTACCTTCCACGCTTCTAAATATTATTGTCTTCAGTATCAGGTTGTATTATAATTTTTGTTTCAATCTCAAATATGTTTTTTTGAAATCATGAGAAGAATGGTCTAAATTATTTAGCTGTATTTCTTCTCTTTCTTCCATCATGATGTTCCAAGTCTCTTTGCTGTATCATTCCTTTTCTGTTTGAAGAAATTTCTTTAGTCGTTTTTTTAAGGATAGGTCTAATTATGACAAATTGTTTTAGTTTTTCTTAATTTCTGAAGGCTATAGAATTTATGGTTGTCATTTCTTTACTTTTAGCACTTGATAAATGTGCCACTTCCTTTTGGCCTTTATTCTCTGATGACAAATCCAATGCCATTCAGATTAGTGCTCTCTTATACGTAATGTGTCATTTCTTCTTGGCTGCTTTCAAGATTTTTCTGTCTTTAGCCTTCAGAAGTTTGACTATGATGTATTTTGACATGGACTTTCTTGGTATATTTGGCACTTTTTCAGCTTATTGATTCTATTAATTTATGTCTTTTAACAAATGTGAGACATTTATTTTAAAAAAAATCTTGACCTCACATTCTTTCTCTTCTTTTGGGACTCTGGTGATGATACAAGTGGTATAACTTTTGTCAATGTCCCACAGATCCCTGAGGCTTTGTTCGTTTTATTTTTCGGTCTATTTTCTGTTCAGATTGAATAAAATATTCTCAAGCTTACACATTAAGTTTTCTGTCATTTCTACTCAGTATTGAACCCATCCAGCAAGTTTTTTTTAATTATATTTTCCAGCACTATCATTTCCATTTGCTCTTATGTTTTTGGCAAGATTTTCTATTTTTGTTTCAAGAAGATTTATAATAGCTTGTTAAAATGCTTTAATTATGGCTACCTTACAATCCTTCAGATAACTCTAGAATCTGATTTATTTTGTGTTGACATCAGTTGGTTTTCTTTTCTCACTCAAATTGAGATTTTCCTGATTCTTGATATGACATGATTTTTGGTATAATCCTAGACATTCTGTCTTTAGTGTTAAGAGATTCTGGATCCTATGTAAATCTTTTATCTTGGGCAATCATCTGATGTTTAGCATGCAGATTCTAGTCTATTTTGTGGGCTGTGGTTCCAAAGATAATTTAATTTTCAGAGCCTTTGCAATACCATTTGGTCTGCTTGGTTTATCTGTACAGCTGAGGTTCCCTGTAGTTCCTGCTTTTGCTATCTGAGGGGAATAAAATAATTTCCACAGGCAAGGTTTGCATGTGCCTTTAAGTAGGGGAAGGGAGTCTAATGCCATACTTTAATAGAAAATTCTCTCTAGGAGGCACTTATTGTGGTAGGATTCCTTCCCATTACATGTGGGTGATGGAGTGCTTTTGGGGCCAGGTATTTGCTCCAGTTGGATTTCTCCTGTCATTACACTCTATCTGCCCAGTGTCCCTGGTTAGGGAAAGGGAGTCTCAGACCCATGGGGACAAAGAAGCTTCCTGGGCCATGTGCTCATTGTGCTGGTATTCTTTTTTGCCAGTGACAAGTAGCAACCTAGTATCTCTATTTTGGGAAGGGGAGTCACAGGCCTATTAGGAAAGGAGAGCACTTCATCTGGCCACTTACTCTCAGTGAGGCTCCACTAAGATTTCCCGCTGGCAAGTGCTGCTAGATTTGCCTGGTGGTGTCAGCAATAGTCTTTTTCAACCAGGAAAAATGAGCATACCTGGGTCTTCTTTTGTTGCTAAATTGTTGGCTGGGAAATGCCAAGCCTAAATCACCTTCTTATCTTGGGTAAGGGAGTCATACACACCTACTGTGATGTAGTTTCTCTAATGCTGGAGTCCTAACCAGTTCACATTTCTCTTTCCATTTTTCTTATTTCTTCTTTGTTTTCTCTTGTATGGCTTTCTCTTGTATTGTTTCCGGGGTTTATAGTTGTACTTAGCAGGGAAGAGTAAGGATAAATAAGTCTATGCCATCTAATCTGGAAGAGAAATTTTCTCTCATGATTTTAAACTTCTTTTTATTAAATATGTAGATTAATTGTTAGAGCTAAGTGATATATATTAAGAGAAAATTATGAGAATTAATTAAATGTAATAAACCAATTATTGAAATTTGCAATGATGACATTCAGATGGTGATAGAATTTTTTTAATAGAGCAAAAACTTCATTTTATTTTTATCTCTAAAACTGTCAAGTAGTCCGAACCAGTCTAAAATATTTGATCACATTACTTACACAAAGACATTTGGATAATTTATGGTGACTCATACTTTTTTGTTTGATTAATGAACTAAACTAAGACAATATTGACATTGGCCAGAGTTTTGGAAAGCCTTCTCCAAGAGCTTCCTAAGTGACATTTAAGGTACACGTCTCTGCAAAGTCTTACTTTACTTGAGTGTGTGTGTGTGTGTGTATGTGTGTACATATAAGAGTAAACAATTTTGTTTATATGGCCAGAAGTTGAAAGAATATAGGGGAAACAAAGTTTACACTGGGTTACAGATTATTAGAATGCTATTTACCTGATGTACTTCCAATCATCAATGGATTAATCAATGTGAAATTTATTACCTTAAATTAAAATTTCTAAAAATTAAAAAAATGTACTCAAAATTTCTTTCTACACTGAAGATTTATTTATAGTCCCTTCTCAATTTAGCACCTACTTGTCAGGATTTTTTTTAAAAAGATTTATTTATTTGAGAGAGAAAGAGAGCATGCAAGAGAGTGTGAGAGCATGAGCAGGGGGAGGGGCAGAAGGAGAGGGAGAATCTCAAGCAGATTCCCTGCTGAGTGCAGAGCCTGACTCCTGGTTTGATCATCCCAGGACCAGAGCTGAAATTAAGAGTCAGATGCTTAACCGACTGAGCCACCCAGGTGCCCCAATTTAGCACCTACTTTTCAGGTTTAAGGAACATTCATCCTATAATACACAAGATCATTATCAAGTGAAGCAGAAAGAGTGTGTTCTTCTAATGTTTGTCTTAAGATCCCATCCAATCTTGTGTACCTTGTCAGTTTGTAGGATAGCCCTACCTGAGAGACTGCAACACTATAGATTTTTTTTCTATACACAACACTAATATTACATACATATTATATAACAAATATATGAAAGATAATATACTTTATTCTCAAGGAAGCTATAAAATATAGTTAGATAAAAAGAAATGGTAGTGAAACACAAGAACACATGCATAGGAGAGAGAAGGCAGTTTGAAGACCTGTAAATCTGAGCTATCTTTAATTAGGATCCATGCCCTGTTTGAGGATATACCCTAAATGAGCATTTCACACAAATATCTGTAAAATCAAGATCCTTTTTATACGTAAGTAAAATTCAGATGTAGAAGAAGTTATTTGAATTGAGGCTAGGTATTATATTGGCTTGCTTTTTTTCAAATAAGGTAAAATTGATTTACTCCTTTATAACTTACAACCATTTGCATCATAGGTATTTTGATTTAGGAGATATGGCATGTTAGGGAATTATTCTGTTTTCCATCTGAACTATGACTTATTGACCTAAAGGATAAATACTACATGGGTGTAGGAGGAAAGAATTTTTAGAACTTCCACACTACATATCTTAATGCTGGGAACAAAAGAAAGTGTGTTCTATGGTTACATGATGTATTTTCATGGATTAATTTATAACATGAGTTCTAGCTATCATAATACATTTTACAAAATGATTCCAGAAGTTCACTTTGTACATGGTTAGCATTCCTTACTCTATATTGACTTTTTAAAGCTTTATTGAGCTATAATTTACTTGCAGTGAATTTTATCGTAAGTATACAACTCCATGATTTTTAGTACATTGATTGGATTGTATAACCATCACTGCAGTCCCGTTTTAGAATATTTTTATCACGCTAAAAACTTCCCTTGATGGGACGCCTGAATGGCTCAGTCGGTTAAGTGTCTGCCTTCAGCTCAGGTCATGATCCCATGGTCCTGGGATCAAGTCCTGCATCAGGCTCCCTGTTCAGCTGGGAGCCTGCTTCTCCCTATGCCTGCCACTCCCCCTGCTGGTGCACATGCTCACACTCTCTCTTTCTCTCTCTCTCTCTCTGGTCAATAAATAAATAAAATCTTAAAAAAAATCTTCCCTTGTTCTCATTTACAGTCAATCCTCAATCTCATCCTTAGCCCTAGGCAATCATTGGTCTGATTTCTCACTCAGTAGACTGTCTTTTCTGGTCATTTCATATCAATGAAATCATGTAATATATTGCCTTTTGAGCCTTGCTGCTTTCACTTAGCGTAATGCTCTTGGGGTTTATCCATATTATAACATGTATTTGTAGTTTGTTCTTTTCTATTGCTAAACAGTATTCCATTGTTTGAACATATTTTTTTATAAGCTCACAAACTAATGGACATTTGGATTGTTTGCAATTTTTAGGTACCATGAATAATGTTACTTCATGAACATTTGCTTACCAGTCTTTATGTAGGTATATTTACATGTCACTTGATAGATACCCTGGAATGGAATTCCTGGGTTGTATGGTAAGTTTATTTTTCTTAAGAAACTGCCAAATTGATTCCCAAAGTGACTATATCATTTTACCTTCCCATCAGGAGTATATATTGGTTTCAGTTTCTCTATGTCCTTGTTTATCTTTTTATTATGATGATTATGATCATTATAGTCTTTCTAGTGGATGTGTAGTACATCTCATTGTGGTTTTAATTTCTCTAATGAAGATGTTGAACATCTTGTACATTAGCAATTCATATATTGGTGAAATATATACTCAAATATTTTGCCTGATTTTTAAAGGGCAAAATTCAAATGTACTTTTATTATTATTGGCTTGTTAAAGTTCTTTATTATTGACTTGTTATTGACTTATTATTATTGACTTGCTAGAATTCTTTATTCTGGACCAAGATTTTTTAAGATTTATTTATTTTTATAGAGAGACATCTTGCACATGAGCGGGGAAAGGGGGAGAGGGAGGAGGAGAGAATCCACAAGCAGGCTCCCTGCAAAGCCAGGAATCCTTGGTGGGGCTCTATCCCAGGACCCCAAGATCATGACCTGAGCCAAAACCAAGGGTTCTGATGCTCAACCTACTGAACTACCCAGGTGCCCCTGGACCAAGATTTTTGCATACAAATTTAAAACAGAATTTTATTTATGGTAAAACAATTAATTTGTGTGAAGACTAGATGAAAAAATCCTATCCTAGTTTTTGTTTGCTAATAAGGTTTGAATATTCATTATAAAACAATTAAATTGTGGAAATATTTATATACCTTAAAGGATCATCCAATTACAACCTGGTATGTCTTTTAAGAGTTATAAATAACATTGGGGCACCTGGGTGGCTCAGTCAGTTAAGCATCTTCCTTTGGCTTAGGTCATGATCCCACCTGGGATCCAGCCCTGCATCTGGCTCCCTACTAGCAGGGAGCCTTCTTCTCCTTCTCCCTCTACTACTCCCCTCGGCTTGTGCTCTCTTGCTTTCTCTGTCAAATAAATAAACAAAATATTTTTAAAAAATTTTAAAGTAAAAGTTATAAATAACGTTGCAAATATATTTTGATTTAATTATTTTCTACATTGTTGCTGATAATAAGGAATTCAGTTCTAGATTCTAAACTTTTAAATGGTTGATTTATGGCTCTGGAACTCTCAAAATTATTTTTCTTTTCATAATTCCCTAGTTCAAGCTCAGTATGCTCTTTCTGGGAACTGTAAATTTCACCTTTCTTGGGTTTTATATTGAATACAACCATGCTTATAGTCAGCATTCTCTAGAATGCTGGCAGAGGATGATGACTTCAAGACAGATTAAACCCTGACCCGAAATCTTTTATTCCCAGCACTTTCAGGGAAACACATAAAAAGGGTTTAATTGGGGTGCCTGGGTGGCTTGGTCAGTTAAGCATCTGTCTTTGGCTCAGGTCATGATCTCAGGGTCCTGGGATCAAGTCCCATATTGGGCTCCTTGCTCAGCAGGGAGCCTGGTTCTCCCTCTGCCTACCTCTCCCCCTGCTTGTGCTCTTGCTCTCTGACATAAACAAATAAAATCTTTTTAAAAAGGGTTTTATTATTTATTTATTTATTTATTTATTTATTAAATAAGGGCTCTCTCCCTTTCTTCCTTTGGTACTTATCTCTTTCTACCTCATTTACTACCAGAAGATTCTGAATTTCACAATTAAAAGTATAACTTTAAATTTGGGATACAAAAAGCACGTGTATATGCAGTTGGGTTAGAGTCATTGTGCATGAAAATAAATCAAATTTATCTCACCACATAAGTCTCTGCCTGATTTGTGTGTGGCCTCTTTACCAATTACAGGCATTCAGCAGTTCTTAACCACCAAAAGTTCTTGGTTCAAATAGGACATGTTTGTACCTCCAATATCCCTCTCATCAGAAATTACCTCCTGAAATTATAGCCTCACCTTCCTGCACTGTTAATTTCATCATCTCTCAGATTAACCTCATTATTATGCAATGATGCTCTGTTTTTCTCCTTAAAAACAAACAGAAAATTTTAAATGTATGATGTGTTGCCTACTTTATTAGAATAATATGGGTCTGTCATTCTACCAATAACTTAATTTTAAAAACTAAGAGAGGGACTTTGATTTTTCTTCCCCCTCCCACCTTTACTGAGATATACTTGACATATAATATTGTATAAGTTTAAGATTTAAAACAAATACCGTTTGATATGTATTACAATCAAAGTGATATGTATGTATTGAAATCAAAATGATTACCCCGATAAGATTGAGATCTATCACTTCACAGTTACAATATTTTCCTTTGTGTTGAGAACTTTTAAGATCAACTCTCAAAATTTTCAAATATACAGTACAGTCTTACTAACCATACTCATGTTGTATACTATATCCTCAGAACTTATTTATCTTACTACTGGGAGTTTGTACCTTTTGACCACCTTTACCTAATTTCTTCGCTCCCTACCCCCTTGCATTGGAAACATGAATCGATTTCTGTTTAAGTTTTTCATATATTCCACATATAAGTGAGATCATACAGTATGTCTTTTTCTGACTTATTTCACTTAGCATAATGCCTTCCAAGTCCATCCATGTTGTCAAAAATGACAGTATTTCATCCTTCTTATGGATAAGATTTCTTGGTATATGTATACCAAAAATTCTTTATCCACTCCTCTATGATGGGCATCTAGATTGTTTCCATGTTTTGCCTATTATAATTATGCTACAGTGAAAAAAGGGATGCAGATATCTCTTCAGGACACTAATTTCATTTCCTTTGGATAAATACCCAGAAGTGGAGTTACTGGATCATATGATAGATATATTTTTAATTCTTTGAAGAATGTTCATGCTGCTTGTCATAGTGGATGTACCACTTTATATTCTTGCCAGCTGTGTATAAGCATTCCCTTTTCTCCACATTTTCAGCATTTATTTCTTGTCTTTTTGATGATAACCATTCTAACAAGTGTGAGATGATAGTTCAGTGTGAATTTTATTTACATTTCCTTAATAAGTCATGTTAAGCACATTTTCATGTACTCATTGGCTTTGAATATCTTCTTTGGAAAAATGTCTATCAGGTCTGGTCGTTTTTAGATTTTTTTTATTTTTTGCTATTGAGCTGTATGAGTTCTTTATATATTTTGGATATTCCTTATTCGATATGTGGCTCACAATTATTTTCTCCCATTACACAGTTCCCAATACATAGGTTGTTGGTCATTTCTTTTGCTGTGCAGAAGCTTTTTAGTTTGACATAGTCCCACTTGTCACTTGTTTGATTTGATTTTTGTTGCTTGTGCTTTAAGTGTCCTATCCAAGAAATTATTGCCAGTACATAGGTCAAGAAATTTTATCTCTGTTTTCTTTTAGGAGTTTTATGGTTTCAGAATTTACATGTAATTCAATTAATTTTTGTGAGTGGTGTTTAGTTTCATTCATTTGCATGTAAATATCCAAATTTCCCAGAACAAATTATTGAAGATACTGTCTTTCATCCATTGAGTATTCTTGGCTCCCTTATCAAATATTATTTGACTACATAGGCATTCATTTATTTCTAGATTTTCAATTCTATTCCACTAATATGTGTCTGTTTTTATGGCAGCACCATATTATTTTGATTACTATAGGTTTCCAATACAGTTTGAAATCAAGAAACATGATACCTCTAGTTTTACTCTTCTTTCTCAGAATTACTTTGACTTTTTGGGGTCTTTTGAGGTTCCATATGAATTTCAGGATTTTTTTTCTATTTCTAATACATGCTATTGGATCTTCATAAGAATTGCATTGAATTTATAGATGGCTTTGGGTAGTATGGACATTTTAACAATATTGATTTTTTTTTTTTTTACAATTCATGAACACAAAATATTTTCCATTGATCTGTGTCATCTTCAGTTTCTTTATCAATGTCATAATTTTCAATGTACCAGTCTTTTACCATCTTGGTTAAATTTATTCTAAATATATCAATGTTTTTGATGTTATTGTAAATGGGATTATCTCCTTTTTTAAAAAAAATTGTTAGTGTATAGAAATGCTAATGATTATTGTATGCTGATTTTTGTATCCTGCAACTTTAATGAATTTTTGTATTTGATGAAATAGTTTTTGGTGGAGTATTTAGGATTTTCTCTATATAAAACATGTCATCTGCAAATAAAGATGATTTTCTATCTTCTTTTCTGATTTGGAGTTGTTTCATTTCTTGCCTGGCTTCTGTGGCTGGGACTTCCAGCAGGAGTGATAAGTGGACACGTTGTCTTATTCCTGACCTTAGAGAAAAAGTCTTCAACCATTCACCATTGAGTATGATGTTAGCCTTGGGCTTAGAATATGTGACCTTTATTATGTTGAGGTGTTTCTTCTGTATCTAAGTTGTTGAGATTTTTTATAATGAATGGATGTTGAATTTTATTAAGTGCTTTTTCTGTATTGAGATCATATGACTTTTATCTTCTATTAATGTGATATGTTACATTATTGATTTGCACATGTAGAAACATCCTTACATTCCAGGGATGAATTCTACTTCACCATGGTGTATGGTCCTAATGTGCTATTGAATTTGGTTTACTAGAATATGTTGAGACTTTTTTTTGCATCTACTAGAGTGTGTTGAGACTTTTTTGCATCTATATTCATCAAGGATGTTGGCTTGTAGTTTTCTTAGTATCCTTATCTGGCTTTGGTATCAGGTTAATGGGGGCCTCATAAAATAAAATTAGATATTTTCCCTTCTTTTAATATTTTGGAAGAGTTTGAGAAGGACTGATGTTAATTCATCTTTAAATGTTTAGGAGAATTCACCAGTGAAGACCTCTGGTCCCGGGTGTTTCTATGTTGGGAGGTTTTTGATTACTGATTCAATCCCTTACTAGTAATCTGTCTTTTCATATTTTCTATTTCTTCATGATTCAGTCCTGATAGGTTGTATGTTTCTAGGAACTTATCCATTTCTTCCATGTTGCCCAGTTTGTTGGCTTAGTGTTGTTCATGGTAGTCTGTCATGATCCTTTGGATTTCTGTAGAATAAATTGTAATGTCTCCTCTTTTATCATTTTATTGATTTGGGTCTTTTCATTTCTTGGTTAGTCTAGCTAGATGTCAAATTTATCTTTTCAATTTATTGAAATTTTATACTCTTATTTTGATTTCACATTCTCTACCTCATTTATTTCTGCTCTAATCTTTATTAATTCCTTTTTTCTGCTAACTATCTTAGAAAGTGTTTCATGTGCACTTGGGAAGGTGTATATTCTGCTGTTTTTGAATGGAAAGTTCTGTTTATATCTGTTAGGTCTATTTAGTACACAGTGTTGCTCAAATCTGATGTTTCCTTATTGAATCTCTGTCTGGATCACCCATCTCTTGAGAGTCAGGTATTAAATTCTCTAACTATTTAGTGTATTACTCTTTATTACTCCTTTTACTTCTGTTAGTATTTGTTTTATATATTTAGGTGCTCCAATGTTGGGTGCACAAATATTTACAATTGTTGTATATTCTTGATATATTGACCCCTTTATCATTACATAATAACCTTTTTGTCCCTCTTGACCATTCTTAGCTTAAAGTCTATTCTGTGTGTTCTAAGTATAGCTACCCCTGCCTTTTTATGATTACCATTGTCTGAAATATCTTTTTTTGTTCTCTTCACTCTCAAGTCTGTGTGTCCCTAAAGCAGCATATTGTTGGATCTTGTTTTTCTGTCCATTCAGCCATCTATGTCTCCTCATTAGGGAGTTTAATCCGTTTACATTAAAGTAATTGATAAGGACTTAACTATTGTCATGTTGTTGTTTTTTGTTTTGTAGATCCATTGTTCCTCTTCATCTTGCTATCTTCCTTTGTTATTTGATGGTTTGGTCCTTCATCATAATCTTTTGTGTAACTACAGGATTTTTCTTTTAGTTACCATGATATTTGGAAATCCACTTCTGGATATATATCCAAAGAGAATAAATTCAGTGTCCCAAATAGATATCTGCCTCCCTTTGTTCACTGCAACATTAATTATAATGGCCAAGAATTGGAAACAATTTGTCCATCAACAGACACCGTCTTGATGACATCACTCCAGACTTAGATTTTCTATTGTGGTTTGATGTGAGCTTTTCGCATACTTCTTATTAATTACCAATATTGTTTTACAAGTCCACCAACACTAGGTTACTATTCATGTTTATCTTAGAAGCATGGCTTCTTTGCCATCTGCAGAGATTTCTAAAGGTCAAGGCAACATGATTTGTTCTCTGGCCTTGCTGCCTCTGAATTTTAACCATTGTCTCCTGGCCTATACAATTTCAGATTACAAATATCCCAGATGTAACTAGGAATCCCATTCCATCAAGCATCTACAATCATTCATCCCAACCTTTTGAAAACAACGGTCACTGAGCTTCCATGAGAGTCCCCTGTACTGTCATAGTGAAAATAGCATCCTCTCTGCTTTCCATTAAAGGCAGCCAGGTTAGTTTCAGTAGTAAACCATGGCTGTTTTCTTATAACATTTGCTTTGTTTCTGAAAAGTATAAGTATGCTCTGACACTGCATTTGATTCCTCAACACCGACCTTTAAGTTTTGGTATATTCCTGACAGATTCTAGTGATAGGTCAATGGACTCCCCTATTTTTGTTAATATATGTCCTTGTCTTTCTAATTCCGTGTTGGCCTTTTATTGAACAGTTAAGAATTGGAAGCATCAGAACTCACTCAACTGTCAAAATTTTTTTTTTTTTAAAGATTTTATTTATTCATTTGAGACACAGAGATAGAGCGAGAGAGAGCATGAGCAGTGGGAGAGGCAGAGGGAGAGGAAGAAGCAGACTCCCTGCTGAGTCAGGAGCCTGATGTGGGGCTCGATCCCAGGACCCTGAGATCATGACCTGAGCTGAAGGCGGACGCTTAACCATCTGAGCCACGCAGGCACCCCAACTGTCAATTTCTTGAACCTAAGTTAATATTGATTAGTAAAAAGTTTTGAGGTTGTATATAAAGCATCATTTAAATAATTCATATTTTAATATTTTAAATCTTTACCACAAAATGAAAGTTTTTCTCTAAAATGTATTTTGAGTTATGCTAACATTGTTCGAAAGCTTTTAATAATTTTCTTTTGAAAAGTATTCATAAAGAACCTTCACAAGAGCTACAAAATGTCTCCTTACTCCAGAGTTATATGGGACTTTTTAAAGTCTAATAATATCATGGTCTCTCTCCTTCTTCTTATCTCTTCATTTCCCCAATTCGTACCCTAATATGACTCATCATATTTATAGATGAGCTCTGGAATTATAAAGGATGAAAATTTCTGTTATAAAATGAATTTTTTTTTTTTTTTTGGTAAGTGAAGGAGAATCCCCTTGAAAATAAGGTGAATATTTATCAGAGAGAAATAGAATAGATATGCAAGAGTGTATGACTTCTTAGTTTAACTATTGATTATACATACATACTCTGGTGATAAAGTAAGAATTAGCAATGTCCTAGGGAGGACTGTGCTACCAAACCATTATAGATTTACAATAGAAAGATGTCTATGTCAAACAAGGTCAAAATTGTTCTATTCAGAGATGAAAATACTGTACTCTTAATTTGAATTTTATCTTTTCTTCAAGTTGAATGGATAAAATAATTGGAAATAGTTCATAAAATAATGTAACAGGAGAAAACTTTTTGAGAATAATCACTTGTAAATTAAGTGGTTTGAGACACGTGGTGACAGGAGCCATTTGAGTTCTGGCTCATTTTAATAGCATTGTGGAGGAATTTAACCTAACATTTATTCACACTAGGTTAGGTTGATGAATGTCATGATAATATCCCTAATACATGCTTCTTTTGTTTCATGACTATGTGTCAGGCATCGTGTTAGGCATTTTGAAGGATATAAAAGAACAACATAAAGTCATGCCTAGGATTTTATTATTTCTTAAAGGAGGTAAGGCATGCACATGACTAAATCCAGTGTCTTCTATTAATTACTATCTTCTTTGTAAAAATTTTATAATCTTTTTTCAAGATTGCCAGAAAGCTTAAAAATTAGAAGTTTTGGAAATGTTCACTTACTTTATAAAATACTGTTAATAATATTGCCATTTACCAAGAGCCTCTGATACACCATGAACTGTACTAATGTTTTACGTATAACTCTACATTTCACCCAATTTTACAAAGGATATGGTTCTCAATGAATAAGAATATGCTTTTTAGAAATGTTAAGTATGCATCCAAATGTAATAACTACTTATTGACTGAGATCTGTCAGACTTCCTATTAGTAGGGAAAATACTAGCTCCTATCATTAATAACCCCCTCAAGTTTCAGTGGTTTGATGCAATGTAATTTTATTTCTCTTTCGTTTAAGGGCCCATATGGATACACTATTAGGAGGAAGTTTTGTGTACTTTGTGATCCAGAAACCTGAACCTTTTCATTTTATTGCTCTGTCTGCCATCCCTGAGTTGGGCCTTAGAATTCTCTCTGTTAGGTGGCAGAAGGAAAAAGATAACATGTGAAATCCACTTTTAAAAGTTCTAACCAGAAAATGAGCCATGATTCTTTAAATTTTATTCTAATGAGACTAACATGGCCACACCCAGTTCCATTGTGTGGAGGGACCTAGAAATGTACTTATCCCCAGAAATATTCCCACACAGCAGAAGGCAGAGTGCAATTTTTTTGGTAGAGATTCATCTCCAGGAGACTCTTAATGCCATGTTAATTCTGCATTACCGTACTCTCTCTAATAAATGTATGTAAGTGCTATTTAATTTAAATTTCTGTTTAGATATTTTACTCAGTATGAAAATTCTACCCTCCAGATGTTTAATTGCAGTTCATTAATTTCATACCGTGATATGACAGAGAAAAATCTCGGGAGCAATATTTTGATACAGTAAATCTATTTAACTTCATATATGCAATAACATTCCCATGAACATTTATAACTCCTCCTATTAAGGAATTATTTTTAATAGCTTTACAGAATCCTACCAATATTACCCTCCAGAATTAGAAATAAATAAATAAACCTCCTCATCCTTGGAAGTTGTCCCAGTAGACAAAAAACCTTGCATTTCTGACCAGATGTATCATTTTAATCTTTCTTAAATCAACCATGCCCTATGAGTGATGTTAATGATCCAAAAGTTCTTGTTATTACAAAAGGACAAGAAAAAATAACTTAAATGAACTTGAAATTAATTTCTCTAAGGTTTGCAAAGTGCAAAATTTATGTAATATATATATGACGAGATACTATTTTACTACTTTATATATATATATAACTTTACATATGTATGTGTATAAAGACTAGATACTATTAATTGAGTAGAAGGGTTTTCTGCAACATAATTATACTTAGAGAAAATATAAGAATCTACAACTAAAGGAATCATACTCAGAAATCATGTTTGATAAAAATTGCCTTTATCACCTAATCACTTGGTATTTTTCCACATGCCCAATTTAAGGGATATTTTACCTTAATGTCTTTAGTCATATTATTGTGTGTGTGTGTGTGTGTTAGTAAATCATTACAGAACACTTTTTTTTTTTTTGAGATATTATTTTTAAGTAATCTCTATGCCCAACATGGGGCCTGAACTCACAACCCCTAGATCAAGAGTCACATGTTCTACCAGCTGAGCCAGCTAGGTATCCCAGGACACTCTTTTAATCACTAATTGGGTCAAGAAATAGAACCTTGTCAGACACCTCAGAAACACCTTCGTGTGCCCTATCCTAATTATTCCCTCTTCTTGCAATAGTAATTATCATCCTGATTTTTAACTCCCTTGTATTCCTTTATGATTTTATCATACAAATGTGCATCATTAGACAATATGATGAAATCTTGCTCATTAAAGTCCTATCTTTTAAGTCAATGTAGGTTGTTTCCTTTTAATTCATATGTTGAAGAACTGTGGCTATCTGACCTACAGATTCTCGTGTGTGTGTGCGTGCGCGGCGCGCATGTGTGTGTGTGTTGATTATCTAATAATCAGTTCAAGATGACTCTCTGCTATCTGTATTTCCTACAATTTGTTGCTGGGTGCAGAGACTGAAATGACTTGGATTTTTGATGCCTTTGGCAAAAACATAGGTGGAATTAAGTTCCTCTATCAAGAGGCTCATGATAGCAACAGTTGATGTTCAGCACTTAGACCAATTCATGAGGGCTTAAAAAAGGTGATATTCTAACATTTTGTTTTCATTGATTAGTTGGAATACTTAAATGAGAAAATGTTTCTTCTCACCATATTTGTTTAACCAATAGTACAGTTAATTTGGGCCTTGGGATGCTCATTGCAATGGGTTATTTCTTTCTGAATCTTTTCAGTGGAAAGAACTAGAAAATACATTTTTAAAGATAAGTTATCTTGGTATCTATATTTGGTATTTAGTTATATGATATTAAATATTAGGCTTATCTCATTAAAAGTAAGTAATGAAGGAATTATCACCAAAAAAAGATAAAATACCATATGAATTCACACTGATTTTGTAAATTCAAATTCAAAATACATAATTCTTAATATAACTGTATACATATATTGGGTCTCCTTTCTTCCTTAAAAACCCTGATTCTCACTAATACAGAGAACAGAAGATTGAGAATATATCATTCATTTGCTTTAACCCGTATAACACATATATCAGGTTCAGAATAAAATCCTTCCAGTTTTATTGATATATAATTGACCTATAATATTGTATAAGTTTAAGACATACAATAGAATAGTTTTTTAATAACAGTATTTATAATACCACAACCAATCATGGTTACTGAAAACAGGTAAACATTACGTATATTCAATCTCCATTCTCACCTCATTCTCTAATGACCGTACGATAGCTGCATTGTCAGAGCATGTAACCAATTCTATTACTCTCTCCTTTGTAACCTAGTAAGGGCTCTTTTTATCTTATTCTAGTAATAACATATTTAATGTTCACTATCAGTCTTTCTGTTGATATTCTCATCTTTTGGTTGCATGAAGCTCATTCTCTAGATTTGTCAGGAAGGACTCCTAGAAATTGTTTCCCTGAGTTCTTGTGTGTTGGTAACAGCTTTTCTGTGCCCTTTCTACTTGAAGACAGTTTTTGCTGGATATAAAATTCTTGGCTCACATGGTATTTTCTTGCATACTCCAATTTTCCTGGCATAAAGTGACACTGTCTAAAAGTCTGAGATTCTAACTTTTTTTTCTTTCTTTATAATGTACCTCATTTGCCTACATGCCTAAAAAACATATTTTTGTATATTTTTTAAGCTTAGTAATGGCAGTTGAGTATGCTTTGATGCTGGTCATTCTGGTTTAATACTCTCAAGTACATGGGGTGCTCTTAGAGTACATAGGGGTTTTTTCCCCTGTATTTTTGAAAATTTTCTTTAATTATTGTTTAGAACTTGTTATTTTTCCTTTAAATTTCCCCAAGACTCTTGTTATATATATGATGGCTCTTCTTATCCTGTCTTCAATATTAGTCCTTTTCCTCAAATTTGTTTTATCAGTTTCTTTGGATTATAAATTTTTTTGTTCTCTCTTTTAGAGCACTATGTGTTGTGTATATTCACTTCATAATCCTTAATCTAACCTCAATTTTTAGTATGTTTCTCACATAATTGCTTGGTTCTGTCATCTTATATCTGAGTTTTTCAAAATATTCTCTTTAATGTCTTTTTCTTCTTATTTTACTTTGTTTTGTAATAGTGTTTAATAGTTTTGAACTATTCAAGTAAATGTGGTATATATATATCTATATATATACACACACATATATATACATATATATGTATATATATATACATATGTGTGTGTGTGTGTGTGTATATATGTATATATATATATTCAAGCAGTCTTGAATTTTCTGAGAAGATAGGCAAGCTCCATATGGGATGAAAGAATGTGGACTGAAGCAGAATGCCAGTTATTAAGAAATACATGAATTTTTACTGTTGTCTAGGTACAATACTAAATGCTTTTCAAATATCAAATCATTTAATCCTTCTAACAGTCCTGTATAGTAGGTTCAGATATTTACCCTGTTTTATGGATAAGAAAACAGAGGTTGAGCAACTTGATGCAAATCAGATCTAGTAGAGACATCAGGATTTGCACATGTGCATTGTGCTTGCAGATGAAGACCAAGCTCTTAATTATTAAGTGTGGGTATATAAGGTCAAGAGTAGCAGAAAGGGTCACTTTATACTGAGCAGAAAAAAAAATATTTAATTGAGCTTGTATAAGCTTGTATAAGCTTCCTCTTATCTCAAGCTAAGATTCTTTCCATCACACTCAGGGTGAACCCCCAGAAATCTGATCACTGTAATTTTAGGAAATAATAATAAAGATTTTAAGAAATCAGGCCATGTCTGAAGTCAGAAAGTAGAAGTATGTTTTCAACTGAGAAATACCAAATAGTTGTCTTTCTCTTCATACAGTAAGATATTGAATTAATTTACATACAGTGCTCATTTACCTACCCTATAAGTATTTTTGCAGAATCACCAGATTAACATTGAGCAATTAACAATATTCTCCAAATGCCTCAGTTAAAAAAAAAAAAAGGATTTTGACAACTACCTTCTAAAGCAGAATTTCCTTTAAATATCAAACAGAATATGCTAAATAAAATTAAAACAATATTTTAATGGATATTTAAATTGATTCCACGTTAAGCGGTATTTACAATTGAGATTACATGATCTCAAAGGGATCATAAATTGAGATTTGAGTAATTGATACTTTTTGATGTAAGCATAATTTATCCAAAGTGTAAAATTGCATGCAATGAATCATCAGTAATCTACATCTCACACTGGATTTGAGATACTTGCTTTTATGTAAAATACGAATAGGTGAGATTTAAGATACTAGTTGACTATATGCCTTGTCAAAGCAGGTGTGCTACTCTTCATTTGGTTTTAACAACTACCTTCGCAAAAGTGTTGACTGCTGCTATGGACTGAATTGTAATCCCCCAAATTCATAACCTAACCTCAATATAATCATATTTTTTTCAGATTTCATTTTTATTTTTTAAATTCAAGTATAAATTAATATAGTGTTATTACTTTCAGATGTACAATATGATTCAACAATTCTGTACATTTCTCAGTGTTCATCAAGATAAATGTATTCTTAATCCCTTTTATCTGTTTCACCCATCCTTCCACACCCACCATTCCTCTGGCAACCACCAGTTCTCTGTAACTTTTTTGGTCTTTTTTTTCTTTTTTTCTTTGTTCATTTGTTTTATTTCTTGAATTCCACATAGGACTAAAATCATATGATACTTGTCTTTCTCTGACTGACTTAGTTCATTGAGCTTTATGTCTTCTAGGTCCATTCATGTTGCAAATGGCAAGATTGCATCCTTTTTAATGGCTGAGTAATATTGCATTGTATATGTATATGTATGTATATATATATATACACACACACACATACTACATCTTCTTTATCCATTCATCTCTCCATGGACACTTGGGTTGCTTCCATATCTTGGCTATTTTAAGTAATTCTGCAATAAACATAGGGGTGCATATATCTTTTTAAATTTAAGTTTTTGTTTTCTTTGGGTAAATACCCAATAGAGGAATTACTGGGTCATATGGTAATTCTATTTTTAATTTTTTGAGGAACCCCCATACTGTTTTCCA
>NC_138370.1:48643445-48658726 GCF_054177405.1 Leptonychotes weddellii | reverse complement strand
GATCCCATTTACAATTGCACCCAAAACCATAAGATACCTAGGAATAAATCTACCAAAGAGGCAAAGGATCTGTACTCAGAAAACTATAAAATACTCATGAAAGAAATTGAGGAAGACACAAAGAAATGGAAAAACGTTCCATGCCCAGGGATTGGAAAAACAAACATTGTGAAGATGTCAATGCTACCTAGAGCAATCTACACATTCAATGCAATTCCCATCAAAATACCATCCACTTTTTTCAAAGAAATGGAACAAATAATCCTAAAATTTGTATGGAACAAGAAAAGACCCTGAATAGCCAGAGGAATGTTAAAAAAGAAAAGCAAAGCTGGCAGCATCACAATTCCGGACTTCAAGCTCTATTACAGAGCTGTCATCATCAAGACAGTATGGTACAAGCTGCTTTTTAGATACTCTATGGGCCATAGGTTTTACAAAAGGAAATACTTTAATCTGAAAATTGATATACAATTTTTAAAAGACCATTAAAACTCTTTGAAGGGTAGAACCTAGATCACACACACACACACAATTAAATGTGTTCACAGAGCTCTTGAGGCTTTGATTCCCGACCATGTCTCACTTTTACAGTTTTTCAAGAATTATATTTTTGACAGGTGAACATACCCCAAAATAACCTCAGTGGTCTTTTCAAAGTTTCCTTACCAAAATTTAAGAGAGTAAATAAACTGTCTGTACCATAATGAGTAGTTATGAGTAGTTCTAAATAGCTAATATCCATTAGTGTCACTGTACTATTAGGGCTGCCAAATGAAGTACCACAGTCTGGGTGGCTTAAACAATGGAAAAGCATTGTCTCACAGTTCTGGAGGTTGGAAGTCTGAGATCAAGGTTTTATTTTTTTATTTGTTTTTAATATTTTCTTTATTTATTTGACAGAGAAAGAGAGAGAGAGAGAACAGGAACACAAGCAGGGGGAGTGGGAGAGGGAGAAGCAGGCTTCCTGCCAAGCAGGGAGCCCGATGTGGGGCTCTATCCCAGGACCCTGGGATCATGATTTGAGCCAAAGGCACACGCTTAACCAACTGAGCCACCCAGGCACCCCTGAGATCAAGGTTTTAACGGGCTAATTCCTTCTGAGGACTATGAGAGAAGGGTCTGTTCCAGGACTTTGTTGATGGAACAGATGGCCATCTTCCACCTATGTTTCTTCCTATGATGTTCTTCATTGTGTGTCTGTATCCAAATTTCCTCTTCTAAGGACAACGTTTATATTGAATTAGGGCCTACCCTAGTGACATCCTTTTAACTGGGTTACCTCAGTAAAGACCCTATCTTTAAACAAAGTGCAGTCTCTAAATAAGATTCTGAAGGCATCCAAATTGGCAAGGAAAAAGTCAAACTTCCACTATTCCCAGATGACATGATATTCTATGTAGAAAACCTGAAAGACTCCACCAAAAAAATTGCTAGAATTGATACAGGCCTTCAGTAGAGTCTCAGGATACAAAAGTCAATGTACAGAAATCTGTTGCATTTCTATACAGCAATAATGAATCAACAGAAACAAATAAAGGGATCTATCCCATTTACAATTGCACTGAAAACCATAAGATACTTATGAATCGACCCAATCAAAGAGGTAAAAGATCTGTATCTGAAAAGTACAGAACACTGATGAAAGAAATTGAAGATGACACAATGAAAAAAACATTGCATGCTCATGGATTGGAAGAACAAATATTGTTAAAATGTCTACATTACCCAAAACAGTCTACACATTTAATGCAAACCCCATCAAAATACCATCAGCACTTTTCACAGAGCTAGAACAAACAATCCTAAAGTTTGTATGGAACCACAAAAGACTCTAAATAGCCAAAACACTCTTGAAAAAGCAAAGCAAAGCTGGAGGCCTCACAATTCCAGACCTCAAGCTATATTACAAAGCTGTAGTCATCAAGGCAGTATGGTACTGGCACAAAAACAGACACATAGATCAATGGAACAGAATGGAGAGCCCAGAAATGGGCCCTCAACTCTATGGTCAACTAATCTTCAACAAAGCAGGAAAGAATATGCAATGGAAAAGGGACAGTCTCTTCAACAAATGGTGTTGGGAAAACTGGACAGTGACATGCAGAAGAATGAAACTGGACTACTTTCTCACACCATACACAAAAATAAATTCAAAATGGATGAAAGACCTAAATGTGAGACAGGAAACCATCAAAATCCTAGAGGACAACACAGGCAGCAATGTCTTTGACAGTGGCCATAACAACTTCTTACCAGACAGGTCTCCAGAAGCAAGGGAAACAAAAGCAAAAATGAACTGTTGGGACTTTGTGAAGATAAAAATCCTCTGCACAGTGAAGGAAATAAGAAAACTAAAAGGCAACTAATGGAATGGGAGAAAATGTTTACAAATGACATATCTGATAAAGGTTTAGTATCCAAAAATCTATAAAGAGCTTATCAAACTCAACATCCAAAAACAAATAATCCAGTTAAGAAATGGGCAGAAGACATAAATAGACAGTTTTCCAAGGAAGACATCCATATGGCCAATAGACACGTGAAAAGATGCTCAACATCACTCATCATCAGGGAAATACAGATCAAAACCACAAGGAGATACCACCACACACCTGTCAGAATGGTTAAAATTAATAACTCAGGAAATAACAGATGTTGATGAGGATGCAGAGAAAGGAGAACCCTCTTACACTGTTGGTGGGAATGCAAACTGGTGCAGCCACTCTGGAAAACAGTATGGAGGTTCCTCCAAAAGTTAAAAATAGGCAACCCTACAACACAGCAATTGCACTACTAGGTATATACCTAAAGGACACAAAAATACTGATTTGAAGGGGCACACAATGTTTATAGCAGCATTATCAATAACAGCCAAATTATGGAAGAAGCCCAAATGTCCATTGACTGATCAATGGATAAAGAGATGATGTGTGTATACATCACACACACACACACACACACTATATAATGGAATATTACTCAGCCATCAAGAAGAATGGAATCTTGCCATTTACAGCAATGTGGGTGGAACTAGAGTGTATTATGCTAAGCAAAATAAGTCAGAGAAAGACAAATACCGTATGATTTCACTCATATGTAGAATTTAAGAAAATAAACAGGGGAAAAAAAGAAGGGCAAACTATAAAACAGACTCTTAACTATAGAGACTGAGGTTTGATGGGGGGGCGTGGGCAGGGGATAGGCTAGGTGGATGATGGGTGTTAAGGAGGGCACTTGTGATGAGCACTGGGTGTTATATGGAAGTGATCAGTCACTAAATTCTACTTCTGAAAGGAATATTATACTACATGTTAATTAACTAGAATTTAAATAAAAACTTGAAACAAAAAAATACAAAAAAGTTTAAGTTGGAGATAGGGAAATGGAGTTTATTTTTACAGTACAAGATGGACAATGAATGCTTTAAATATTTAGAAAACAGCATGTTCTCTATATTAAGTGTAACAGTGTCTGTAAAATTGGGGCTTTGGTATAGAAGCCTTTTAATGCCAGAATGAGGAATTTATTCTTAATTGAACAAAGGTTTTATGTAATCAGAGTTGTTTCCAGAAAATTAGTCTGCTAATGTTGAAGGATGACTGAAATAAATACAAGAAGTAAAAAAAAAAAAAAAAAAAAAAAGCGGGGGAATTCTGAGGTTTGAAGGGGGAGGCTAGTAGATACTTTTACATATGAATTTTGAGAGGGACAGAATTAAACCCATAAGAGCCTATCAGAGATTATCTGGGTAAAGAATACAAGCAGTTTTTTTTCCAAATTTTTCCTCTTTCTGGATTGGGAGCTAAATGTTGACATTTTAATGGTCTTTTTAAACCTCTCCATAGATTGATCCTTTGAGATTTCAGTTAGTGTCATAACAGTGATTAAGGTTGGTCGTTTGGCATAATGATGTCCTAGAGTATTTCTTTAGCTTCCATAATATCTCCTTTTGCAGAGGTCGCAACCTTTACAATATCCACCTCTCTAGGAATTAGGGCTATATCTAAAAGTTTCTTACCTGTACATTTTTTTGAGAGGGATTCCAACAGAGATAAGAAACTCCTTTGTTTCCAAAGCATACAGAAGTCAAATACTAAGAGCATACCTGCAGTTTGTGTATACATGTATTTTCTGATTTGTCGCAGTTGATGAGCTCTAGGAAAACATTATGTTCTGACACCTGAGATGATTTAACTTCAGGTAACTCCACTTCATGGGAATCATCAAAGATGCATTGCATACTATAGCCTCACCCTTGACTCAATTGCAAAGGCTTATCTTCCTTGTCTTAGGGCAATAGCACTTTCTGAAAAACCTATTGATAGGTACTACTGGGAAGTAAGACATAACAATTTTGTTATGGCCATGGAGCCATGAACAAATCAATATCCTTGTCTATTATTTTTAATACTGAAAGGAGGAAATATTAACAAGGTTCTAGTAGAGGTTATGACAAAGCCTTTGCATATAAGACTTTCAAATATAGTTTTGAGGTTTTCCTTTGCTTCTGGCTTCAAGAGATTGGGAAAATTTGGATAAAGATTTGGTAGGATTTATCTCAACCTTAATAGGTTCTGCTCCAATAATTATTCCTGTGTTAGTAAAAATTTTTAATCCAGAGCTTCCAATACAGCGTTATGACTTTTATTTAAAGTAATCACCAAATATAATGGAGAAGGGAAACATATGTAAAGCAGACTAAACCCAATTATAAAGAGAGATATTCTCTGGAAGCTCCAAAAATAGCCCACTTGGTGTGCATTTAATTTTATAGTTTTCATTTGTAAAACAAGTCTCTCCCTATGTATTAGTTTTCTATTGCTGCTCTAACAAACTCAGTGACTTAAAACAACACAAATTTCATACATTTTTATAGGTTGGAAATCTAATAGAGGTCCCACAGGGCTAAAAATCGAGGTAAGCAATCAGCAGGGTGGCTTTCTGTTCAAAGACTCTAGTAGAGAATCTGTTTCCTTACCTTTTCCACTTTTCAGATGTTGCCCACATTTCTTGGCAATTGGTCTTTCTTCATCTTCAAAGCAAGCAACATTATGTCTCTCCGAGCACTCCTCTACGGTAATACCTCCCTTTGAATCTCTCCTGCCTCCCTCTCCCATTTGTAAGGACCCTTGTAATATATGGGACTCACCTGGATAATCCAGAATAATCTTCCTATTTTAAGGTCAGCTGATTCACAACCTTAATTGTCTCTGAAACCTTAATTACCCTTTGCCTTGTAATCTAACATGTAGATAATAGAGATTAGGGCATGGACATCCTTGAGGAAGGGACATTATTCTGCCTACTATGCCTTATTAAGTTCACTGGGTGGTATTACAGAATAGGAAGGAATGGTGTTTTTTTTGTTGTTGTTGTTTTGTTTTATTTTGTTTTGTTTTTTTAGTGGAGGGTCCAAGGATTGAGGTTAAGGGCTGGGAGAGAAACTGTGCGGGTTATTTGAATACTTATCACCTGTGTGACATGTTTACTCTGAGGAAGAGGTTGACCGAAGTTGGCTGGATTTAATTAACTTAGAAAGTGTAGCACCTGTATTACCAAGCTGACTCTCCTCATGACCACCAACATTTTTACATAATATATACAAAATGGAAGCACACCAGAGAACCAAAAGGGATGAAAAAAAAAATGGCCTGTTTGTACCAGTTATACCCAACAAATGGAAACCAGTAACAGAATCCAGAAACCAAAATGAAAATAAATAACTGAGGAATTCAATGCCAAGAGAACAGAGTTAAGACTTGGTGCTGATTTACCAGTTTTGTATGGACTCACTAAGCCAAGAGCAGCAAGGTACAAGGGGCCTCCATGGGTTCCATACCTGAGTGAAGACTGCAGTCTGTAGCAGTGAGAAGTGCAAACCTTGTATTTGTGGAGCCTCTGGAAAGACTGTAGAAATAAACCAAGACTATCTGAATAAGAACAAATAAAGCTAAGTCAGAATATGCTACAGCATGTGAGTCAGCCATCATAATGGATTCATAGGCAGGGAAGAGGATGGGAAAGCCTGAGAGTAAGAAAAAAGGAAATCATCAGCTATGCTTTGATTGGGGGTTGTTGCTATGGTGAAGATGGAGGTGGACTAACTAGAAGAGGGTCATCCTATGTGTTTTGGTTTGGAGAGCATATTGGTCAATAGCTTTTTCAAGCTGTAAGTGGGAATAAATACTAAGAAGGCTGTCAGTCTTTTATTAAGTCTTCACTGTTCTAGAAATACAGCTATAATTGCATAACATAATAATTAAGATTTCATGAAATTATGGTCACTATGACTCATTTACAGTTGGCACTTAAACAGACCCATTAAATGGGGATATAAAAGGAATCAACATCCATTCACCTTTTGTATCTCCACTGGTGGCACTTCGTTCTTCAATTCCTCTAGAAACAAGGTCTTTCTGGGGTCAGAGCAGTTCCAGAGCCTGCCACCTGGCCCCTCCTACCTGTTCTCTATAAGTCTGACATTCCTTAACCCACCAAAATCAGAAGACCCATTTGTATTACAGAATTGCTTACAATCCTTTTAAGCCCACAGAGGAAAACTATCACAAAGCTCTTAAAAAATTCTAATATTCTGGGTTGTAGTGTAGCTACTACTAGGTATTTACCCCAAAGATACAAATGTAGTGATCTGAAGGGTCACCTGCACCCCAATGTTTATAGCAGCAATGTCCACAATAGCCAAACTATGGAAAGAGTCCAGATGTCCATCATCAGATTAATGGATAAAGAATATGTGGTATACATGTACATATATATATGTACATGTATATATACATATATATGTACATGTATATATACATATATATATACATGTGATGTGATACACACACAAACATACACAATGGAATATTACACAGCCACAAAAAAAATGAAATCTTACCATTTGCAATGACGTGGAGGGAACTAGAGGGTATTATGCTAAGCAAAATAAGTCAATCAAAGAATGACAATTATCATATGATCTCACTTGTATGTGGAATTTAAGAAACAAGGCAGAGGATCATAGGGCAAGAGAGGAAGAAATGAAACAAAATGAAACCAGAGAGGGAGACAAACCATAAGACTCTTGATCATAAGAAATAAACTGAGGGTTGCTGGAGGGGAGGGGGGGTGAAGGGATGGGGCAAATGGGTGATGGACATTGGGGAGGGTATATCCTGTAATGAGCACTGATGGTATTATATAAGACTGATGAATCACAGACCTGTACCCCTGAAATAAATAATATATTATATGTTAATTAATTGAATTTAAATTTTTAAAAAGGTAAAAAAACATAAAATCATGGGAATAAAGGGCACAGCATAGGGAATATAGTCAGATATTGTAATAGCATGGTATGGTGACAAATGGCAGCTATACTTGTGGTGAGCACAGCATATTGTATGGAGAAGTTGGGTCACTATGTTGTACACCTGAAACTAATGTCATATTGTGTGTCAATTATACTCAAGGAAAAAATTAATTATTTGAAAAAAAATTCTAATACTCTCCCTCACTATCACATTTTTAAAAATCTGATAGAGCATCTCCCAAGTGTTCAAAGTGTAGTTAGTGGATAAGTAAGCAATAAATAGCCCATTCCAATATTTCATGAATCTTTATATATTTTCCTTTATAACATACACAGGGAAGTGTGCCAAGTTAGCCATGTTTATTATGCCCATCATTGAATCAAGGATTAATTAGCCACACTACTAGATTATAATGCAACTCTCCCACAAAAGATTGAGTACACCACAGTAAATCATTAACTCTGGGTGAATGCACCCTCGCCAATAAATTTATCTGGTTTGAACCTTAGATTTCACTCCTACACATAGTCCCCAGTATATAACAATATTGATCGATATTATCTCATCATTCTTTAAATTCTTAAATCACTCTTTTTTAAGAAGACCTTGCACTACCCTGTCTAGACTCTATTAACATCTATATTTCATTATGGGCCTGAAAAAAAAAAAAAAAGATATGTGTTAAGGATGGGACCTGAGGAAAAATGGCACCAACTTATAAGGCAAGTGCCCCAGTGACTGAAAGGCTTTTATACAGATGAATGATGATTCTCTCAGACTAGAGAGGAAGTGACAGGGCTGCCTCTGCCAGCAAAATAATTTGAGGGAAATTTAGAGGATAAAATTCTACAAGTTATTTGAGTCTACTCAATTGCCCTCATTCCATGTATCTGGATCTCACTTCTTTCCCACCAAATTTTTACCTTAACATAAATGGTACTACATGGGTGATGGGTATTAAAGAGGGCACTTTTTGTAATGAGCACTGGGTGTTGTATGTAAGTGATGAATCACTGAATTCTACACAGAAACCAATATTGCATTGTATGTTAACTAAGTAAAATTTAAATAAAAAAATAAGTGGTATGCTTCAGTTAAGAATTTAATGGGGTTTTGCCAGTCAATCATCATGCCCTAGGCTTGGTATCCAGCTTTAAATGTCCTATGGCTTCAAAGATTTCATATGGACCTTTGGGTTTAAGAATACATGTCTCATGTATTTTTTTTTTTAAAGATTTTATTTATTTATTTGACAGAGAGAGACACAGCGAGAGAGAGAGCACAAGGAGGGGGAGTGGGAGAGGGAGAAGCAGGCTTCCCGTGGAGCAGGGAGCCCGATGTGGGGCTCGGACCCAGGATCCTGGGATCATGACCTGAGCCGAAGGCAGACGCTTAATGACTGAGCCACCCAGGCGCCCCCTCATGTATTCTTAATTGTATGTTTATAGATATTAATTTCTCTTTTTCCCTATGGATTGTTTCTAGGGCTATAAGAAGTAAAGTGACTATACCATCTTTATCACCATAATTGCTGCCATAGCAACCATAGTATAGCAATACACCCTACGCTAAGGCTTACAACTTCAGAAAACTTGATGTCACCTGAGTATATGGATTAACCATATCCCTTCAGCAAATAGATTTTCCTTGTGCTCCTCTAATATATGAACAATGTAACTGTATAATCCTGTTTTGATGGTCTGTTTTCTGGGTCCACTTTGATATCAAAGAATCAGTAAGAGTGCCAGCAGGAAAAGATGGTACTCTCAAATTAGGATAATCACAAATAGATTTATTAAAGAGACCTTTAAAAATGTATGGGAAGGGTTTAGGTAAAACACAAGCTAAAGTGTAACCTCCCAGGATATATTAAACAGTTACTACTGTCCACTGGAAAGAATGAAGGGAATAAACAATTCTTGAAATGCAGAAGGAGAGATGTAGGGGATAGCTAGGAGAGCAGTGACCTACAGTCAATAGGCACAATCAAACCACAGGAAACTGCGTAAGAGGAAGTTGGGAAAAGAAAAATAATGACATCATTCTCATTCTCTGTAGTCTTCTATCAGGGTTTCCTATTATCACATGGAAACTAAAGAAAGAATGAAAGTTAGCCCCATGAGGTAGTCTGTACAAGTCAACTTCTGGCTCACAGAGAGGGTTGTAAAAAGGTGGAAATAGATCTCAAAGGGTGATTGGAACATACACTGAAGAAAGTGTTCACATCCACCTTTTAGGTAGACTTTCTGGAAACTACAAATTACATTTACATTAAATCAATCAGTACTTATTTACATGACTAGAGATAGCTTCAGATGGGACTCCTGATTATATATTCTTTTAGCTGAGTGGCAATTTGATCTTTATATATCTGATAACCCCTTCTGTCTCTCCTTCTTACTCTGGTGGTGCATGTTGGACTAGGGTAGAGCATAGAGTCAGGTTGGAGGGGTGATTAGGGCACAGGAGGAGGACAGGCCCTGTGAGGCTCAGGTGCTCAAGGCAATGGAGGCTTAGCAGGCCAGCAGGTCTGATAGGGCCTAAGTTGAAGACAGGTTTGGGGAGAGGAGGCGGGAAGTATTTGGAGCCAATAGGTATGGGGCTGAGGAGGTTGTTGGAACTCAGTAGGCAGCTTGTGTGTTTCAGAGTTTGGTGACATAAGGAGGTATGAGCAATTAAGTACATGTAGTGAGGGTAACGGGTTCAGAATTTCTCACTGCCACAGACAGGAGTTACCATAAGAAGGGCAAAGGCTAGAATAAATTCTGTCTAGTTTGATTAGAGTTAGGTATTTGTAAAAACTCACAGTTGTAAATACCTGGACAAATAACTAGATCAGTAGATAGATATGTAGAGATTGATATGGATGTACATGAAGATATATATACACATTTATATGTAAATGAAAGGGAGTTTGGAAAAGTATGTATTTGCTTCTTCAACTCTACAATCTAGAAAAGAAAACTAGAAATGGCTTGATTGAGTGAGAAACAAGGAAATCTATAATGTCTGTCATAATTTGATCTAAATCTAAAAGGGGCAAAGATCTCCTTTATGTGACTACAATTATTGCAGTCTCTCTCTTTTCTTTGGAGAGTGCAACTATGAATGGATAGAATCAGTGTACTCTTATTAAGGAAGGAAACCATAAAGACTATATAATCCAACACATATTTTTTTAACAAGAAAAATATGAAGCCCAAACAAGTTTGGTAATTTTCCAGTGTCCCACATCTGTAAGGGGCAGAGCTAGAATAAGCCTTAACAAGAATCTTACCAAGAAGTCCAATCTTAATGCCACAAAGGGCTGAACTGAACTTGAGATTAAATTTTCCCTTCATGTCAAAAATGTAAAAAAAAAAAATCCCTTTTTTCTTTGAGGTTTCAAGAATTCTATATGTATTTAAACAAACGGCATGTAAAACTTTAGATTCTAGGGCACCTGGGTGGCTCAGTCATTAAGCGTCTGCCTTCGGCTCAGGTCATGATCCCAGGGTCCTGGGATCGAGTCCCACATCGGGCTCCCTGCTCGGCAGGAAGCCTGCTTCTCCCTCTCCACTCCCCCTGCTTGTGTTCCTGCTCTCGCTATCTCTCTCTCTGTCAAATAAATAAATAAAAATCTTTAAAAAAAAAAAAAAGCTTTAGATTCTATCATTTATAAAGTCTTCACAAGACAAAAAAATTTAGAAATATGTTAATAGTATCCATTGTGGTTGCTCCTGGCACATGTTTGAACTGCCTACTAAGAAAGTACACTACTTTCACAGGCAACATTTTATTTTCTGCTTTTTTTCCTAACTTAGTCATAAATAACTCTTGGTGTCTGAGACTTTTAAAGCCAGTTCTATTAGATCTGGGCTAGTGCCAGGAACATAGTGTTTTAGAAACTAATGCCCTCACTGAACAGAAGGTATAATCACTTTGTTTTATGTATCTCTTATTGTCTGTGGCACTTAATGATTTCTAAAATTCTCTTTTCTTTTTCTTGTTTTGCTAGTGTTTTTGGCAGAGGTATGAAAATATACTTCATTTCAGACTGCCCATTACATTTATCTTTCCACTTGACTGCCTCACCATAGAACAATGAGGTCACATCCGTTTTTAAAATAAAACCTTGGATCTTGAACTGGATTTTACTACTAGAAGAAAATTTAAATTTATCCCATGGCCTTTTTTTTTTTTTTTTTAGTGAACTGCAACAAAGCAGGTGTGATAGCAAGTGGTCAGTCTCCTCAGCAGTGTATGTTTGGTAATAGTCAAGCCATAGGGGAGAAACATTGTATTGAATTTTGACATTAAATATTCCCAGAAGGACAATTCACATATTCCTGCCTAAGAAGAGATTACTTATGAATACTTCAATTTCTATTGTAATCTTTGATGCAGCTCAAATCAACAGAAGGATGGCTTTAGATGTGAAGGATGGAGTTGTACTAACATTGTCTGATATTCACTCAACCTCAAATTGACAGTAATATATTGTCACTAGAGTATATAGAGTTCACTATAAAGAATCATGTGTCTTTTCTGTCCTTGGCTGTGAAGTTAAACTACCTGTACTGGATTCAACTTTGTGTTAGTTTTTGGAACATCATTTAACAACAACTCTTGGTCTGTAATGCAAGATCTGGAATATTATTTTTGCCTTTTACTAAATTTTCCAGTTTTGAAAATAAGTAAAAAATCAATAAATGGTTAAAATTCAAATAGTTAAAGGTTTTGTATTTGTACTGAATAAAACTTGTACATAGAGTTCATTCCATTAAACTACACAGAGTAGAACAAGTGCAAACTGTATACAATATCCTAATCTCAATTGTGCAGATCTCACAATCAGATTTATTAGTTATTATAGTCACTCTTTGTGCATAGCAACAATCACATATTTTCATAGTTTTTATAGATTAAAAAACATATAAGCAGTATTTGGACACAAAACATTTATGAATACACTGATATTATTTAAATTATAAAAAAGCAAATTATTATATTTCAGATATTGAAAGTCAAGTGCTGGGCAGCTTAATATATATATTACTTAGATTTATATTTGTATATTCATAATCTAAAAAGGTTAACCTAAATTAATATTCATACTTATATTTTGTTTTCAAAATTGTGAATGTTGATTGCCATTTTTACACACATGAACTACAGTAAAATAAATTATGAATATAATCAATTTTACTCACTGCCTTTAATTGCCTTGAGAATAAATTTAAAAATACTAGAAAAAAAAACTAGAGGAAATTTTGCATAAGTTGAAAAAAGTCTTAAATTATATACTACTTTTATTTCCATAAGCATCATAATCTTTTTTTTTTTAAGATTTTATTTATTTGACAGAGAGAGACACAGTGAGAGAGGGAACACAAGCACGGGGAGTGGGAGAGGGAGAAGCAGGCTTCCCGTGGAGCAGGTAGCCCGATGCGGGGCTCGATCCCAGGATCCTGGGATCATGACCTGATCCAAAGGCAGACGCTTAACGACTGAGCCACCCAGGCGCCCCATAGGCATCATAATCTTAACTGAAATTTGTTAAGTAGCAAAGGTCAAAAAAGTTAGTGACATTTCCTAAATTTTAACTCATTTTTGGTCACATTTTAATTTATAATAGTTGGCATACATTATTGTCATTAATATACAAATTCCTATATCTTGAACAGTGGCAAATTCATAAACCTCAGTTTGTAATTCTGCTTTAGAATGGTTGATTAAAATGTCATACAATCACATCTCTAATTGAGTGTTCTTTTAAAAATACTTTTTAAAAAGTATATATTATAGATTTATCTCTTAAGTCTCCTATATATGTGTATACATAGACATTTATGTTTGTGTATATATGTATTGGTGTATTAAAAGCAGATATAATAATTATCAACTAAGAATGCTTTTACTTCCAATCACTAAATAAGACTAGAAAAAGATAATTTTTCTAAGAAGTATTGGGTAATAGTTTTTGATACACTTATGGATAGCTAAAGAAAATCTAGTTCCATACTATCTGTAAAATTAAGTTAATTATAGTTTTAGTTTTATTGGAAAGTAGAGGAAGTGACATCAGCATGCACAAATGTTATATTGAAATGGATTGGGGAGTCAGAAACCAGAAAAAAAAAAATTACGCACTTATATGCCATGAAAAGAAACTCTGAATTTGCATCATATGTCAACACCACCTATTGTCTGGAAAGCAAAGTGCACTTTCTGAAATGTCAAGACGCAGAATAAGTCAAAGATGGAAAACAGAAGGAAAAGAGGGTTACTAGCTAGAGAGAACTAGGTCAAATGTAATAAAAGAGCAAATGCTGATAACACTGTCAGGAAGAGCAAAGCACAGAAGTTGGAGATGATTGTGTCAAAGATGTGACCTTGGCAATTTCAAAAAGAGATAATATAAAGGGGTGTACCTAGAAATGCCTCAAGTGGCCTCAGCGGGCAAGGCAGGGGAAAGGGTCATCAACACGGCCCATATAATGAAGTCCCAAGAGATGAAAAAATTGAAAGATAAATGGCAGAACTAGACAGTGCATGAAAATCCTAAAGGAAATAGAAGTAACTTATAGAAGCAATATTTCTGATTCACCTCTAAGACCAAAACATCTCTACTAAAAATACTTTTTAAGATAAGATCACACAGTGTATCTTTGGTGATTTTTAGAATAGAGATCACTATTGAGGAATACAAAAATCATTAATTAGGGCACTTTCTACTAATCTTTAGCTGGGATTCCTCACCTTTCTGCCAAAGCTGATTTTTTTTCAAAAAGGATAAATTGATAAAACTGGTCTGTAATTTTTTAAAAATAGGCTTTGTTATTATTTTCTTACATCTAAAAAATGATCCCTTTGTTATAGTCAGAGTTTGGAGTTGTTGTAGGTTTTAGACATCTTCTAGTAGAGTTTTTTCCTAAAGACATACCACCCCAGGGATCAGCCATGTTTTTACAATCCTTCCCTCTAATTCTGGTGTTTTTAACATTTTCCCCCCAAATATTTCTCTCCTTTAATTAAGGCTGATCATAGTATCTCATCTGACACTTCTTTTCCTTTATCCAGGGATCCTAGGTGGAAAAAATGTTTCTAGCCCTTACAGATTTTCTTGCATTATTTCTTACACATTTCTTTTACAACTTGTGTTGAGAAACATCAGAATCAAGCTCTATCACTTCAAATCAATAATTTCCCCTGTAATATTCCCAGCACATACTTATACAGGTTTTTCTTAGAAATACTACCAGGTCTTTCAACCGTTCTGAGTCTATTTTTGTGTGTGGTGTAAGGAAATGGTCCAGTTTCATTCTTCTGCATGTGGCTGTCCAATTTTCCCAACACCATTTGTTGAACAGACTGTCTTTTTTCATATGGACATTCTTTGTCAAAATTCAGTTGACCATAGAGTTGAGGGTCCATTTCTGGGCTCTCTATTCTGTTCCATTGATCTATGTGTCTGTTTTTGTGCCAGCACCATACTGTCTTGATGATTACAGCTCTGTAATAGAGCTTGAAGTCCAGAATTGTGACGCCATCAACTTTGCTTTTCTTTTTCAACCTTCCTCTGGCTATTTGGGGTCTTTTCTGGTTCCAGACAAATTTTAGGATTATTTCTTCCATTTGTTTGAAAAAAGTGGATGGTATTTTGATGGGGATTGCATTGAATGTGTAGATTGCTCTAGGTAGCATTGACATCTTCACAATATTTGTTCTTCCAATCCATGAGCATGGAATGTTTTTCCATTTCTTTATGTCTTCCTCAATTTCTTTTATGAGTATTTTATAGTTTTCTGAGTACAGATCCTTTGCCTCTTTGGTTAGATTTATTCCTAGGTATCTTATGGTTTTGGGTGCAATTGTAAATGGGATCGACTCCTTAATTTCTCTTTCTTCTGTCTTGTTGTTGGTGTATAGGAATGCCACTGATTTCTGTGGATTGATTTTATATCCTGCCACTTTACTGAA